>NC_132870.1:6282500-6375000 GCF_048164855.1 Canis lupus baileyi | reverse complement strand
CTGAGGTTAGTAGTAACTTGAAAGGTTTGTTTCCAAGATGCTTTACTTTCCTGTTGGTTGAGCTTCTGTCTTTCATACTGCAAATTTCCCTCAAATGTTGGGTGATCCTTGGCTCTTATTTAGGAGTGGACAGTATAAAGGTGAATGTTGTGAATTGGCTAGGGCTTGTTAACTTTGGGGTTCACTATTGAGTGATCAGAATGTGATTTTATTAGGAACCCCTTGATAATCTCCCCCCTCCCCTTTCTTAAGCTGGTGAGATTCACCAGAAGTCTTTGTCTCCTCTCCTGCCTAAAGGGTAAAAAAACCTAGCTGCCAGTGTTCTAGGATTCCAGTGAGGGAAGGCAGCTGAGGGTTCTGAATAAGTACTTTATTCACTCCATGCCTATTGAGTACAAAGATCACCTTTTCTTACTTCAGGTAATCTCCAATTATCTGCCAGGAATATGGGATTCTTTGTCAGTACAGAGAAACGGTGATGGTGGGTTTAACTGCTTGTCAAACAGACTGAATCAATCATCCTTGTCCTTTTACCTCTGTTTTTAAAGGTACCTGAGCTGTCAATTGCTGAGCCTTTGGCGGGGGGGGGGGGGGGGGGGGGCGGGGGGTTTCTGAGGTACAGTCTGAGCTACTCTCATTGCTAATAGCATATTCAGTTTTCTTGTGTGGAGTCCACTACCATTTGTTGATAAGCTTCGCAGTTTCCAAAATTCCATTGTTGTCTCCCTTCCCATTCTTTGTCGTCCCAGTTTTTAAATGTTGTTCCCCTCCCCTCTTTAAAAAATTGGGTTTTAGTAGGATTTCAGAAGGGACTAAGAATGATGTGGTCTATTTTTTAGCAGGTGTGTGTGTGTGGTTTTTTGTTTTTGCGTGGGGGTGGTTGGTGATAAAGGGGGCAGGTAAATTAAAATGCAGATAGTATTCTAGAACAGTATTTTCCAGAATTTGGCCAACAAAGTAAATTTCAAAAGTAGCTAGTTTATTATAGAACCAATTTCTACTAATGGACAGTGTGAGTTGCTTTGATTTCAATTCCAGTTCTGCAGACTTTTACCACAGCTATCAATCCCACTTCTTTTCAAGTACTGTCTGTACTTTCTTGGTCTACTGTCCTAGTTGAAGTTTTGATACCTTTTGGTTTACTAGATGTGTGTTACCAGGTGAGTTATAATCTATTTGGGGTTTTGGGGTTTGTCTTTTATTCCTTAACTTTTGATGAGTTAAAAGTCTTAAGTTTTGGTGCTACATTACTATTTCCACACTGGGATGGCAGTTGCTTCATTGTTGTGATCAGGTTATAATACATTATATTGAACATCTGTCCAGGTGCCATTCATGCTGAGATAAATTTTGAAAGGTGGCTTCATTAATAACATTAGGATGAGGCAAGTTATTAGGCCTGTGCATTCCATACTTTATGTGCTCTTTTGACTGCTTGGAAAAGTTATTTGAAATTGTTATCTTGTACTTTAAGAAGTACTTTATGTTTAGGGTCTTGAGGTATTGGGAATTTTGAAAACCAGAACTGAAACCACTATCTACCATAGCATTTGTTTTGGTTCTGGAATGCATAATTTTATTTGGGGTCAGATTAACTTGAAATGTCAAAATCTAGGTCCATATAGTAAACTGACACATCTCAGTAAATTTTGGGGGGAGCATTTTACTTAAGGTAACTTTATTAGCATTCTAACATTTAAGTATGACCCCAAACTATTCATAAAAACTGATATTTACTATCGACTAGCTCAGAGTGCATTCTTTATCCCTTCTTCACTGCTGGCCTTTTTAAGAGTCTAGCCTGAAATTTCCACCGCTAAAATGATTCTGGCAACATGAATATCCAGTTGTGCAAATTGAGTCAGCCTGGCTTGTTGATTGCTGTTAGTTGCCTATAATATGATAAATTGGGCATGGGTTGATTCTAATTCTCGCCATTTCAAAGAGGCCTGCAGCCCATTTCTATCAGAATTGTTTGGGGCTGCTCTCTAGGAGCATATATTTTACACACCCCCAAGTGATTTTAGCTACCCTAAAGTTCTACATGTTTTTGCTTTAAGATAGTTATGCTATCTCTTAAGGATTTTTTGTTTTTACTATTATGTCATGTAAAGACAAAGGAGCATGTTCCATTAAACAACAATACTCAAGTATTTTAATCATGAACTCCCAAGTCTAGCTTGAAAAAACAGTTGGAAAGACTTTGCTTCCTAATGAGTGTACAAGATGACAATGAGCAGTAGTTTACCCAGTGGAAAAGGGATGTAGAGACATGGCAAGTTGGTTTTACGATTTTTAAATTCTCTGTAGGTAATGATACACATATTGCCTGCATTTTTGCCTCTTTGGTTTGTCACTGATGTCACTCATCCATTCCATTATGAATTGGTAACTAGCAACTCTGAAATTGACTTGCTATTATCTTGTGGTGGTCTGGTTACATATTGCTCCACTGTCTTTGGTATCTTTAAGATTCTCAAGTAATTCGGCAGTCTCCCCATCTTGAATGGCTGTAGTATAGTAGTCTTAGGTAATGACTGGTATCCAAGGACTATGCAATTTAGGAAGACTGAGCTGTGGGTAACTGCTAAGTGTTAATTTGCCCCAGTAAGTCCTGTAAATTGCGGGGGACAGGAGTGCTTTAAGGGCATGAAAAAAGAACCTTACAAAATTATTTTACTATTAAAAAGGTATTGCTTCATAGGAATTAGATCCTAAGTAAGAGCAAGGTGTTCTTTGTTAATAGCAATCCAAATCAGTTACGTTAGTAGTCATGAGAGGAATTCCTTAAAGTCTTCAGAGAAAGTACAGATAAGCTTTAGAGGAGGACAGTGATAGAAGCTATTGGATTTTTTTTTATTCTGTTTTGATAAGTCACTTGATAGTTTACTGCACAGTTAATTAGTATGCATTTTATTTTGTAATGGGATAGGCTATATTGTATTTGCACTTTAGAATTTGCAAGGTTACATTTCTCGATCTTTTATTTCTCAAATAAAATATTAGAAGAAACTTAAGAGGTCTGTTAATGTCAGTACCCAAAAGCGACATTTAACATGTCATGGAAGTTATGTTTTGAGTAAGTACTCCAGAAAGGGAATGATATGATTGCACTTTTTTTGGTTGTATAGATGGCCTTGGGTTACACAGGGATTAATCACATTTTTAGAAGACACTTGCCAATCTCATTGATGAAATGGAACCCTTTTAAAATAAAAATTGGAAGATGGCTCTTTGATTATTACACTGTAGTTAAGAAATTGGCTAAGGCAATAAAACTTTGAAATGCTCAGTAATTTGTTGTACACTGCTTCTACAATCATTGATATATAAAGCATGCTACTACTAGTCAATTAGTTTTATGTGTTAAGACCTATCAGCATGTCTTTTTTTTTTTTTTTTTTTTTTTTAGTACCTGGTTGACTTGATTTTAAACTAACATGATATTCTCTGTATCACTTAACATTTTCAAGACATATTCTCCCTCAACAAATTGTTAGAACCAAGTGTTTCCATTTCTAGAAGCCTTTTTAGAGTCTTCATATTAAGTTTATAGTGGGCTTTAGTGGGGTTTTAATTTGCACTAAGTTTTCTTTCTGGAAGATTACTTATGTTCAAATTATAATGTAGTGCTTTTGTCTTACAATTAAACTCTTACAGCACTCATGCATTTTTTGCACTGTCTTTTTCTTTTCTTTTCTTTTCTTTTTTTAAATTTAAGCTTTCCACTATTGGATGAATACCATCAAATAACAGGTCTTATTTTCTTAGTTTAAAAGGTAAGACCACTATGATGTTTAAAATGTCATAAGAGTGTTAAATGATGGGATTCTTTTGAAAATTAGATTGGGCATAATGGTCAAATAATGTTCTAAGTTTGAGGAGTCACTGAATTTAATGGAAGAAAAAAGGGTAATTTCTGGTTTTCTCCAGAATGTTAGGAAGAATAGAGAAAGGATGATTCTATATGGCGATGTTCATTCTCTGGCCTCTACTGGGTTTGCTGTCAAATGTGGTAAGACCACTAAAAGTGTTGGTAGTCCTCTACTATTTATGTGGACTTGTGTATATTTTTCAGAGGATGGCAAATTGGATTAGATGTGTACAGTAGCACTAATGTTAGCCAAGGTACTCATTATCAGTGTAAATTCAGAGGAAGCCTAATATAACATCATTTCACTATTCCATTTCCTGTTTGTGTCCCTTGAGAACTCTGAGAAATATGATTCAGTCCTATTGCTGGCCTGCCAAGAGAGGGGTTGCCATTCTGGCAGATCATGGTTTGGTGAGCAGTTCTGCTTTGCCCCATATGACCTCTGACTATATAACCAGCTTGTGATTTGCCTTTTTTTTTTCCTAAAAATCAGGTCAAATTAAATAATGGGTTTTGTTATTTTAGGTTCAGTGATTCTATAATGAGAATATGAAATTTTGAAACAAGTTTAAAATCCTTTTTCAGATTTTTAAAAATGTGTGGGGCATTCTATATACCAGGCTTAAAAACAATTTCTCGTTAATACGTTCCAGTGGCATAGATTATTTCAAATGAATGTTTCTGAGATCCAACTCTTTGTCATTTACCCTGTGATGTTGGGCAAGTAAAATTTAACTTCTCTAAGCATCAGTTTTCGAACAGAATTCTGTGTTCCTCTTGGATTTTAGATGATAGGCATGTGAAAATGCTTTGGGATTAGTGGTTCTCAACTTGATTGTGAGGTTAAACACTTCAAGGCCCCATCCCAGCTTTAAGTAGAATCTTCAGGAGGTAGAGCCCAGGCATCTGTATTTTTTACGTAAATCTGATGATTGATGGTTGAAGGCTAAAGCTTCATGTTTTATAAACTGTTTAAGAGCTATGGAAGTCATGCATATGAAAAGTGTTTATGCCTATATGTGCTGGGCAGTCGGAATATGAAGAATATAATACGGCCAGGCTCATGTGGAGTAGACATACATAACTGCCCATGATAGGATGAGTGCCCTTTTTAAAGTTTGCCTGGGTACCTGCCAGGACTCCCCTCCTTGCTTTTGTAAATTCTTCTGGGCTTCCCTGGTTATGAACCTTCAGGAGATTTGTTATAAAAGTCCCTTGAATTTGGTAAGTAATCTGAGATGAGCAAAGTGGTCTAAAGCAGTCTGGTTTACAAAATAGCGTGATCCCTTTAGAAGTAAATAAGGTCAAGTAAACATTGTGGGGAAAGGAGGAAGGATATGTAGTTTGGGGATTTAAAATTTAAAGTGTTTGCATGATATCTAAGTGGGTGTATCCAGTAGAGAGTTGGAAAATGGTTAGGAATTCAGAAGAGGTTACTTGCTAGAGAAGACAGTGTCAAAGGAGTGAATTAAAGCACCCCTAAAGTGTGGGAAATGAAGAACTACAGGCTGAGCTCTGCTGCAGGCCATTTGAGGACTGAGTGTACAATTGGACTCCTAAGGCCTAGTCCACCTTCTGTACCCCCACAGGAAGTGGTGTCTTCATTTGTTGATCTTTTCCTCTTACTGGCCCAGTGGAATCAGGCAAGTGACACTGCTTATCTTTCAGTTTTCTCATCTCTAAAATAGAAATAGTAGTCCCTACCTCAGAATTGTATTAAATAATCTACTGGCACATAGTAACTTCAATCACATAACTTACTGTTGACTGCCTTTACTTATGGAGATAAATTCAATTTCTAGTAAGATCCAATTACTATCACACTTAAAACCCATGAAATAATCTTCAGTGACTGGAGCTGGTGTTGATCATTATCTTTCTTGAATTTATTCTCTGCCAGGCAATGTACACTTAAGTAGATGTTGCAATGTGTTTATGATTTTTATAGGTCTTGCCTCCTCGACTGGAATGTAAACTTTCATTGGGATTAGATCCATTTCTTATACTTCTATATATAGCCACTAATTTCTCAAACAGTTGTCTCTATCAATGTGTAACAAAATAAATCGTAATGTTAGGACTGTTTGAGTGCAGAGTAGGAGCTGAATAATATTTGAATGCAGAAATGAATGAAAAGTCTAAGGTTGCCTTAATATTTGTTTCTTTCTACTTAGGTATTATCTGACAAATGTAGTACAAATAGGTAAACACTCCTTATTAATAAACAAGTGCTTTTTTCTTAACCCTTAAGCTCTAAGACTGCCTAGGAACATAGGCATTATATGAGACTTCCTGCCTGGAACCAGGGTGATAGCCTGTGCTTTACTTAAGTACTGCAAGTGGAGAGGAGCTTGTATAAGTTTTTCATTTTTAGTTTCCTGGGTGTTGGCACCCTAATATATAAAATTGGGGAGAAGGAAGATTAGGTGATCTTTAAGTTCATGACTTCTAGCAATATTTATACTAGTACTTAGGACAATCAAGAAACACATATTTTAAAGACTTCATTTTTTCGAGAGAGTACACCCAAGCAGAGTGAGAGAAAGAAGCAGGCTCCTCATTGAGCAGGGAGCCCAACTCGGGGCTTGATCCCAGGATCCCGAGATCATGACCTGGGCCGAAGGCAGATGGCTTAAATGACTGAGCCACCCAGCTGCCCCGCAGATATTTTATACATAATTATAAATTACAGAAATGTTAGGAGATACATTATATAGGCCTCAAAAATTAATAGAAAAATCCATGACAATTCCTTTTCTCTCAATACTCCCTCTTCAAATTCCTGTCTCTCCCCACCCTCCCCAGAACAATCTACTAACCTACAAAAAGCAAAAATATTCATGTGTCTTACCTGGCCTGCAATTAACTTATGGGATCAGGTGATATACTTTGAGTTAAGAATACAGGTTTCTTTTTTTTTTATTATTTTAAAGATTTTATTTATTTATTCATAGAGACAGAGAGACACAGGCAGAGACACAGGCAGAGGGAGAAGCAGGCATCATATAGAGAGCCTGACGTGGGACTTGATCCAGGGTCTCCAGGATCACGCCCTGGGCTGCAGGCGGCGCTAAACTGCTGCGCCACCAGGGCTGCCCAGGATACAGGTTTCATATATACTACAGCCAATATTTGAATTAGTGAATATGTTTCCTAGCTGTGTGACCCTGAACATGTCATTTAACGTGGTATTTTCTCATCTACAAAATAAAGATAATATGAACAAACATCCACGTAGGACTAATGTGCTAGCCATTGTTCCATGTGCTTTAACATTATACTTAATAGTTTTTACCTCTTTATGTCATTGTAAGATTAATGAGACACTCCTCACCCAAAGCAGTTAATACCTTATATCAGAGTATATATTCAATATATCACCTATTTTTTTCTGGATATAAATTACAGAAACTCCAAAGTTTCTAACACTTCAAATCTTTAAAAAAGTATTTGGTGAATTGAAAGGTGATATTGTGCTGGAGAAACAAGAAGCTTGGTGCCTAATTAAAATGTTGATACCTAAAAAAATAAATAAATAAAATGTTGATACTTGATCATTATCAGAATTAAAATGTGTTCTCTAGCAGACAGGAACCCTTGTTCTTTTATTCTTCCCCATGGATCACTAAATGACCACTAAATTATTTTAATTTTAATTTTTTAAAAAAGATTTGATTTGAGAGAAGAGTGTGAGGGTTGTGGAGGGGGAGAAGCCCACTCCCTGCTTGAGCAGGGAGCCCAGAGGGGCTGGATCCTAGGACCCCAAGATCATCACCTGAGCCAACGGCAGATGCTAAATTGATGCCACCCAGGCACCCTGCTAAATGACTTTTAAAACTGACTTTAGACCTCAAGTTCCTACTTAGGAAATAGAACTTGGGAAACCTTGTTACCAACTGCAAAGTGAAGTTGGATACTTAGTTATTAGAATTCTTAGCGATTTGAGGTTATTGGATTAAATATCATGTGAAAAAAAAAACAGGGAGGCAAAAGAGGACCTGTGATTTATTAGAGAAATAATATAGCTTCCTAATTTAAAAATTTTTACCCGGGATCCCTGGGTGGCGCAGCGGTTTGGCGCCTGCCTTTGGCCCAGGGCGCGATCCTGGAGACCCAGGATCGAATCCCACATCAGGCTCCCGATGCATGGAGCCTGCTTCTCCCTCTGCCTGTGTCTCTGCCTCTCTCTCTCTCTCTGTGACTATCATAAATAAATAAAAATTAAAAAAAAAAAATTTTTACCCAAAGAAATGGCTAGTATAAAACAATGGCTTGAATTGTCATTTCAAATTAAAGAATATGTAGAAGAGGTAAATGTCTATTTCTGGATTGTGTACTTATGTTAAGACTCCTAAGGGAATTATAAGATCACAGTCATTTTTCTTCTGAGTAAGGAGTAAGATAATAGAGATTTAATTAATGCCACAAATGCAACTGTTTTTTCCTATTAAATAAGAGTTAACACTTAAATAACATTTACTATATGGTAGATATAATTCTATGTGGTATTATTATTAGCTCCATTTTACACATAAGGAACGGGCGCAGGTTAAATTACTTGTCCAAAGTCACCTAGATGGTATGTGGCTGAGTGGAGAGTTAAACTTCAGTGGTCTCATTCCCCCGTTTGTGTTCTTAATCTTAACAAAGGGAAAGGAGGCTGGGGGAGTAGCTAGTGCAGTGGGGGGAAAAAAAAAACAAACGGAATTACAGAAATGGAAGAGGTACAAGGGCAAGAGTCAATAAGGCACACTGAAGGGACAAGGAAAAACTTGCAACCCCCTTCTGTTCCAGGCTTCCACCAGAGAATGCCTTCATAATTGTTGGTTGTGGAACTCTATGTTTACATATAACCATTTATTGGTAACTGCTGGGCATGGTGAGAGAAAGGGTCAGGTTGGTATTACATTTGTACTTAAAAGAATGATGATGATTGAAAGGAGAATTACCACAGTGATGATTATGATCTTTTTGAAGTGTTTCCACCATATCCTCCTAAGAATCTTTCTTGGTTTTTGAGATTCTTTGGCCTGAAATAAATATACACACAAATTTAATGTTTTCTTTCTGTACCTGGATTAATGAGCACACTCCCAATACTTCTTGGAACTGTCTAAAAGAACAGATTTAGCTTGGTTTTGACCAAATAAGTCTGAACAGCTTTTATAATATGATGCACCAAGATTCCAGGTGCCTTCCTTATTATATTCAACTGTACTTTTATTAGCTTTATTAACTCCCATGTTAATTGAAGAGTAACTTGACCAAGTTAACTCTTTGAGCTGCAGTTTCCTCGTCTTCAATTTATGATTTTATTTAACTGCCACTATCCCTTACAACCCTATTTAAAATAGCTATCGCTTGCCACCCCCCCCCCCCCCCGCCCCACCATGGGGAGCCTGGGTAGCTCAGTTGGTTAATTGGCCAACTCTTGATTTCAGCTCAAGTTATGATCTCAGGGTCATGAGATGGAGCCCCATGTTGGGCTCTGTACTCAGGTCAAAGTCTTCTTGAGATTTTTCCTCTACTCCTTCTTGCTCACACTCTCTCTCAATAAATAAATAAATAAATAAATTGCTCCCCTCCAGGATGCCTGGGTGGGTCAGTGGTTGAGCATCTGCCTTTGGCTCAGGTCATGATCCTGGGGTCCTTGGGATCAAGTCTCACATCAGGCTCCCTGCATGGAGCCTGCTTCTCCCTCTGCCTATGTCTTTGCCTCTCCCTCTTGTCTCTCATGAATAAATAAACCTTAAAAGAAAATGCTACCCCTCATCTCCATCCTAGAAAATATTCCCCTTCAATACGTTATCTTTCTCTAAAGTACTTATCTAGCATTATGTAATTTAAAAAATTTTTATTTTTTTTAAGAAAGGGAAAGAGAATTTTAAATGGGCTTTGCTCTCAGCAATGGAACCTGACACAGGGCTTGATCATGACCTGAACTGAAATCAAGAAACGGATGCCTGACTGAGTCACCCAGGTGCCCCACGTTATGTAAATTTTACTTAATGATTGTCGAGAATGGAGGCTCCATGAAGGCAGGGATTTTGGTATGTTTCACTCACTGCTGTATTGGCAACAGTGCATAACATACAACATTCTATTTTTCTTTAGCACCTGTATATTGATAGTGAGAAATGTGGTATTCTAACTGCGAAATCTTTTTTTTTTCCTCTCTGAAAACATTTTTTTAAAGCTTTTATTTATTCATGAGAGAGTGAGACAGAGAGAGAGAGAGACAGAGACATAGGCAGAAGAAGAAGCAGGCTCCATGCAGGACTCCGGGATCATGCCCTGAGGCAAAGGCAGAGGCTCAATCGCTAAGCCACCCAGGCTACCCGCTGAAAACATTTAAAATCTTTCTTCCTTTTTGATGTTCTTTAATTTCAGGATTACGTCTCCTGCTATGGTCCTTGTTTTGTTCATTCAATGTGGGAACTCATGCTACGTAGTTCTAGGAATTTTTCTTGTATTACTCTGATTTTCTCTCCTTTGATTGCCTTTTTTTTTTTTTTTCCTGAAACTCCCATTATTCATATATTGGATCTCTTAGACTGATTCACTGTCTTCCTTATCTTTCCTCTCTCTTTTTGCTCTCCTTTCTGAGAGAGTATCTCTACTTTATATTACAATAATTCTATTGAATTTTAAATTTTTACTGTTTTAATTTCCAAAAGATCTCTTTTGTTCTATGAATAAGCTTGCATATAGCTTTTTATTATTGTTTCAGAATGTCTTCTGAAGACAGAGGTTGGGGGAGTGGTCACCATATCAAAATCTAGATATTCAGGGTAAGATTTTTCACTTAAAAAAAAAGATTTTTCACTTAATCCATCTAATTTTAATATTGTTGATCACTCTGGCCTCAATTGCACATGGTGTCTGAGTTTAGAGCCTCTTTGGTCTATTGTTTTTAGATAATAACATCTTTTGTCAGGGTTAAGGAGAGGAAGCAATGTGGCTGTAAAAAGTAGGAAAAGGGCTCTAAAGGTAACTTGTTCCTTTGAAAGACTTTGTACCTAGGCTCTTGTTTCTAGACTTATATTGCATGTCTACTTTTACAAGTACCATGTATCTCCAATTTCTGGTCCTTTCCAAGGTTCTATGGCCTGGATCACATTGCATCTTAGTATCTTCTGCAAATGTGTTTTGAGTCTTTTGCTCTACTAAGGCTAACAAGTACTCATAATCCATTTTCTAGCTTCCAAAATTGTTGACATTTCTTACCTGTTGTCTTGTGTGTGTGTGTGTGTGTGTGTGTGTGTGTGTGTTTAGATGTATTTATTTTATTTTAGAGAGAGAGAGGGAGAGTGTGAATGGGGTCAGGGGCAAAGGGAGGGAGAGACAGACAAAGGGGAAAAGAATCCCAAGTAGGCTTCCTATAGAGTGTGGAGCCTCAATCCCACTGCCCTGACACCATGACCTGAGCCTAAATCAAGAGTCAGAATCTTAAACAACTGAACAACCCAGGTGCCTCTCTCTTGTTTTTTGTCCTAGTGATTTATACATTAAAATCCCTAATTGCTTAACTTATCATTTTATTGGAGTTATGAGAGTATACCAGGATAAATGTACCTGCTTAATCTGCCAAATTAAAATCCATGACCCCGGGATCCCTGGGTGGCGCAGCGGTTTAGCGCCTGCCTTTGGCCCAGGGCGCGATCCTGGAGACCCAGGATCGAATCCCACGTCGGCCTCCTGGTGCATGGAGCCTGCTTCTCCCTCTGCCTATGTCTCTGCCTCTCTCTCTCTCTGTGTGACTATCATAAATAAAAATTTAAAAAAATTAAAAAAAATAAAATAAAATCCATGACCCCTATTTACCTGTAGGCTGACTGAAAAGCTTGTTGACTTAGTTTTTGATAAGCCAAAGTTTTTGATAAGCCAAATCGGCTTCCTAAAAACATTCAGTAGAGTCTCTTACATAGGGACCAAGGGAAAAGAGAGAAAACTAATTTCATTAGGCAAAATATGGAGGTTTAATGAGAATGATTATGTGCTATCTGTGTGAGAAAAACTGTAAAATACTTCAGTCAAATGTATTTTATGGAGTTGCTTCTCTTCAACTGTCTTCAAAGAGGAAATAATTTTTCTTCATGTAATCATGTATGCATAAAAGAGATTTGTTTGGAAGGTAAGGCAGTAAAGTGAAATAAAACTTCAAAATTTTTTGCCATATTTTTGTAGGATTTTTTATTTTTATTTTTTTTAAAGTTTTTTTTTTAAAGATTTTATTTATTCATGAGACACAGAGAGGCAGAGATATAGGCAGAGAGAGAAGCAGGCTCCCTATGGGGAGCCTGATGCAGAACTCGATCCCAGGACCCTGGGATCACGACCTGAGCCAAAGACAGATGCTCAACCACTGAGCCACCCAGGTGGCCCATTTTTGTGGGATTTAGATGTTGCCACTTTTGCCATAAGAAAGACATATAATCTAATGAAAAGTTAATAAATCTAGCAATATGGTGGATTAAGTAACCCCATTACCCTCCTGCCACTATTACTACTCAGAAGTGCTAGAGAAAATATATAAGCAAACTTACATTCATGGCTGAATTTGGAAGAAAGTAAGAGTAAGGCCCGGTGCAGGAACCTAGAAAAGCCGTGAAAAACTGCAGTGCAGCTTCTCTGGATTTGGGAGGGTGAGGATGTTGGCTTCTGTCATCTAAGGGCTTGGGGTTTCTTTCACTGCTCATAGGCATAGCAGGCTAAGCTTTGGGCTTAGATGAGGAGATGAATGGTACTATATTGGATTTTCATCCTTCCTGCTAACTAAGCTCAAAACTGGAGTCTTCCTTAACTATCTCTTACCATACATTCAGTCTGTCAGCAACTCCAATTTGCTCCACCTTCAGAGTATATCTAGAATCCAACCACTTCTCACCACTTGTCAGTATTCATTTAATGTTTTCTACAACTTTCTCTGCTCTTTAATTTTTTGCTGAAACTTGGACTTTCCCTGTGAGATAAATTTCCAACTACCTAAAATAATTCCTTTAGAATTTCCTATAGTGCAGATGTGATAAAGACAGCCAACCATCCACTGAAGACTTGAGTTCCCTTCCATAATGTAGAATTGTTGCTGGCAAGAGACTCTTCAATCACAGACCCATTTTTCAGGCTCCTCACCCCACCCTATGCTGTGTCCCTCTCTGCCTCTTGCACTTATGCAAAGCTGTAAGACTAATTCTTACCCCAATAGGTTGTGAGTAGAAGTGATGGGTGTCACTTTGGGGCTAAAGTGGCTATATGCAAATGTGCTTCCTCCACTCCCTGTTTAACCAACTGCCACCTGAAACTGAAAGACTCTGAGGCCCAAGGCAATGGGAGAGTCACAAAATGGAAAAAGCTTGGGTTCCTGGATTACCATGTGAAAGTACGCCCACTGAAAACCTGTCTTAGATTCTACTTATATAACCAGAAATAAACCTCTGTTTAATTAAAAAATACTGAAAACTTGAGGTATGTTGGTACAGCTAGTGTTTCTCTAATTTTGCAATTGATAGTAGGATGAGATGTTTTCACAAGAATCTAAAATGTGGCATTGGCTTAAGTGTCAGGGTAGGTAAGTGAACAAACTGCTATTAAAGCCTGGAAAGAGGGATCCCTGGGTGGCGCAGCTGTTTGGCGCCTGCCTTTGGCCCAGGGCGTGATCCTGGAGATCCGGGATCGAATCCCACATCGGGCTCCCGGTGCATGGAGCCTGCTTCTTCCTCTGCCTGTGTCTCTGCCTCACTCTCTCTCTCTCGGTGACTATCATAAATAAATAAAAAATTAAAAAAAAAAAATAAAGCCTGGAAAGATAAAGAACTGTGCTCTCCAGAGTAAAATATTTGATGGTTTTATTATCACCTGTGACAACTTGGAAGGTATACAAATTGTCTATTGCATCTCCCTTTGGAAGAAAATGTTGGAAAATAGAATGGTAGTGGTATGAGTTCTTGTTGCTGGCTGTATTTATCAAGGTACCAAATGGCTGGTTTGCAAGAAGAAATGAAAAAGAAATAAAGAGGGTGCAGAAATGTGAAACACTGAAAGATTGGGTAAGCTGATGTTTTTTTTGGTCCAAACAATAGGAAATAAGATTGAAAAGCTCTTTAATAGGGATGCCTGGGTGGCTCAGGTAGTGATTATGGGATTCGGGATGGAGTCCCACATTGGGCTCCTGTGAAGGGCCTGCTTCTCCCTCTGCCTGTGTCTCTGTCTCTCTCTCTCTGTCTCTCTGTGTCTCTCATGATTAAATAAATAAATATTTTTTTTATAAAATAAAAGCTCTTTAATAACTAATTTCCATTCAGATTCTGCCCTTCCTCAATAACAAAAAACCCCCAAACCTATTAAAAAATGGGCAAAGGACTTGAATAGACTTTCTCCAAAAAAAGATCTACAAATGGCCCATAAGCATGTGAAAAGATGTTCAACATCATTAATCACTGAGGAAATGCAAATTAAAATGAGATGCTAATTAAAAAAGAAAATGAGATGCTGGCTCATACCCAATAGGATGAGTATAATTTAAAAAAGATAGGAAAATAACAAGTGTTGGAGAAGATGTGGAAAAATCGGAACCCTCTTACACTACTCGTGGGTATTTGTGGCTACCCTCTTATGTTACTGGGTTCAGTCGCTACAGAAAATAGTTTGGAAGCTACATCAAAAAGTTAAACACAGAATTACCATGTGACAGTAATTCCATTCCTATGTATACACACAAAGGAATTGAAAACAAATATTCAAACAAAAGTTTGTACTTTTGTTTTTTTTTTTTTTTTTTTTTTTTTTTTTTTTTTTTTTTTTATTAATTAATTTATTTATTTATGATAGTCAGAGAGAGAGAGAGAGAGGCAGAGACACAGGCAGAGGGAGAAGCAGGCTCCATGCTCCGGGAGCCCGACGTGGGATTCGATCCCGGGTCTCCAGGATCGCGCCCTGGGCCAAAGGCAGGCGCCAAACCGCTGCGCCACCCAGGGATCCCTTGTTTGTTTTTTTAAATAAATTATTTATTTATGATAGTCACACAGAGAGAGAGAGAGAGAGAGAGGGGGGGGCAGAGACACAGGCAGAGGGAGAAGCAGGCTCCATGCAGGGAGCCCGACGTGGGATTCAATCTCGGGTCTCCAGGATCGCACCCTGGGCCAAAGGCAGGCACCAAACCGCTGCACCACCCAGGGATTCCTGTACTTTTGTTTGAATGTTCAGGATAGCATTACTCACAATAGCCAAAAGATAGAAACCCAAACATCCACCAACTGATGATGAATGATAAAGAAATAGAGGTATATCCATATAATGGGGTATTATTCAGCCACAAAAAAGAATGAATTACTGATGCATGTTATAACATGGATGAACTTTGAAAACGTCATGCTAAGTAAAAGAAGCCAAACATAAAAGATAATAGATTGTGTGATTCCATTTATATGAGATAGCCAGAATAAGTAAATCCATGAAACAAGGCAAATTAGTGGTTCCTAGGGGCTGCGGAATAATTGATTATGGGAATGAGGCTTTCATTTTGGGGGACAAGAATGTTTTGGAACTAATAAGGTGTTGGGTATACAATATTTGAATGTACTAAACACCACTGAATTGTATACTTTAAAATGTCAGTTTTACCTCAATGAGGAAAAAAAGAAAGAAAAAAAAAAAAAAAGAAAAAGAAAAAAAGATTCTGCCCTGCAATAGAGATCAGATTAAGGGTATAATAAGCTTCCTATTCAATTCTAATGGCCTCAAGGTAGTTTTCCCTTAAATTGAGAGGGAGGCATGAGGGCAAGGAAGGAAAGAAATAGCCAGGCTTCAGAATTTTGTCCAGAAAAGAACTTTACATGTGGCTACAGGCACTTGGAAAGGACTCAGAGCAAAAAAGATTAGAAATCAACTAAGTTTTGAACAGAATTATAAGTAAACCAAAATCTGGTCCTTTGAAAAGACTAAAAAAAAAAACCTTGATTAAAAAATTAAGAGTTTAAGAATGAGAAAATGAAACCAACTATAGGCACAAGATAGACTATAAAAATTATATAAGAATACAACCTCACATGGCATAGAGCATATATATTTTTTAAGATTTTTATTTATTTATTCATGACAGACAGAAAGAGGCAGAGACACAGGCAGAGGGAGAAGCAGGCTCCATGCAGGGAGCCCGATGTGGGACTCGATCCCGGGTCTCCAGGATCAGGCCCTGGGCTGAAGGTGGCGCTAAACAAGAGCCACCAGGGCTGTCCGACTATACATTTTTTTTTTTAAGATTTTTGTTTAAATTTATGTATTCATAGAGAGACAGAGACACAGGCAGAGGGAGAAGCAGGCTCCACACAGGGAGCCTGACGTGGGACTCGATCCCGGGACCCCAGGATCACACCCTGGGCCAAAGGCAGGCACTAAACCGCTGAGCCACCCAGGGATCCCCTCCAGATGTTTTAAAGATCTATGTTTAAGCAGCAAAATTTAAAACTTTTGGGAAACAGTATAAATATCTTCATAGCCTGGGGAAAGGAAGGAAGGAGTTCTTTTTTTTTAAACATTTTTATTCTCTTATTCATTATCTATTCAAATATTTGGCAACTGTTTGTCTTTTTTTTTTTTTTAAGAGAGAGTGCTTGCACGCAGAGTTGGGTGGAGGGGCAAAGGGAGAGGGATAAAGAATCTTTTTTTTTTTTTTTTGAGAGGGAGAAAGAATCTTAAACAGGCTCCAAACCCACTGTGGAGCCTGCCATGAGGTACGATTTTACAATCCTGAGATCATGACCTCAGCTGAAATCAAGAGTTGGATGCTTAACTGACAGAGCCACCCAGGCAACCCCTATTATTTAAACTAAAAGGTAGACATATGGCTTAAAAATCCTACCAACAAAGGGTACCCGGCTGGCTCAGCCAGAAGAGCATGCAACTCTTGATCTCAGGGTCATGAGTTTGAGGCCCATGTTGAGTGTAGAGATTACTTAAATAGATAAATAAACTTAAGCAAAATTATACCAATAAGGCAAACATAAACAACAAAAGCATGGCAAAGAGGACATATTTTTGCTTCTAGTTGAGTACTCCACCTGCCATATTTATAGATAAATAGTGATTGTAACCAGATCTGACTTTTAATCAGAATTACTATCATTAAAATACATTATTATTAATTTTTTTCTTTTCTATTTTTTAAAAAAGATTTTATTTACTTATTCATGAGAGACGCACACACAGAGAGGCAGAGACATAGGCAGAGGGAGAAGCAGGTTCCCTGTGGGAAGCCTGATATGGGTCTCAGTCCTAGGACCTGGGATCATGACCTGAGCCAAAGGCAGATGCTCAACCACTGAGCCACCCAGGTGCCCCTTAATATTTTCCTTAATCAGAGAGAAACAGGGACACCTGGGTGGTTCAGCGGTTGAGCATCTGCCTTTGACTCAGGGCGTGATCCTGGGGTTCTGGGATTGAGTTCCACGTCGGGCTTTCTGCGAGAAGCCTGCTTCTCCCTCTGTCTCTGTACCTCTCATGAATAAATAAATGAAATCTTTAAAAAAAAATTAGAGAGAAACAGGTTTAATCTTCTTATAAAAACAAATTATTTAATATTTTATTTTGTCTGCATCTCATTCCTTTAATTTCTATTTTTCATGTGCTTTATAATATATAATGTTATTGTAGAAGAATATATAATTTAGATATACATATTTAAATTCATTCTCAAGAATGTTTTACAAATAAGTATGCAAGATCAAAAAACTCTATAGATCATTGTCTTAAAAAAAAAAAATCATTGTCTTAGAAATAGTTTTTCAGGGGCACCTGGGTGGCTCAGACAGTTGGGTGTCTGACTTTCTCCGGCTCGGTCATGATCTCAGCACCCTGAAATCAGGCCAGGATCAGGCCCTGTGATCAGCTTGTCCCTCTCTCTGTCTCTCTCCCTGCTCATTCATGCATGTGCTTGCACTGTCAAATAAAAAAATAAATCTAAAAATAAATAAATAATCTAAAAAAAAAACAGTTTTGCAAAAGTGTACCAAGAGACATGAATAAGGGTGTTTAAGGCAATATTGTTCATAATAGTTGAAATCTACATTAATGTTTGTTAAAGGAGAAAAGTACATTGTGTTTATTTAGATAGTAATGATATACTGTCAGAAGTTAAATTGGTAAATTAGATCTAAATGTGCTCAAATTAATACATTTCATAAACTAAATGTTGAACTAAAAACTCAGGTTTTAGTTCATTACATGTACATTATAATGTCACAGATATAAAGCTAAATATGCAAACCAAGAATGTAGATACATATGTACCTATAGATACATACATATCAGAGGAATCAAAGCATGCATACAAATGATTCATATCAAATTCATGATAGTGGTTCTGGTGTGGGAGAATGGGCTTAGGAAAGGTACACAGAAATTTTAATTATATGTTTAATTTATTTCTTTTAAAAACAAAGGCCCTGATAAAATATGGCAAAATATTAGGTTAGATAAAGTAGGCTGATGATTACAGGGGCATTAGGTATATTATTCTGAAAATTTTTTCATGTGCTTGAAGTGAATTTTTTAAAGATTTTTATTTATTTATTCATGAGAGACAGAGAGAGAGAGAGAGAGGGAGAGAGAGAGAGAGGCAGAGACACAGGCAGAGGGAGAAGCAGGCTCCATGCAGGGAGCCTGACGTGGGCCTTGATCCCGGGCTCCTGGATCAGTAAACTGCTGAGCTACCCAGGCTGCCCCGAAATGAATGTTTATAATAAAATAGTTTTGATTCCCAACTATGGCCTCTGATCATGTAGCAAATGCTTCCTTTTAAAAAAATTTTTATTTAAAAAAAATTTATTTAAGTAATCTCTACACCCAGTGTGGGGCTCAAACTCATGACCTGGAGATCAAGAGCCATATGCTCTTCCAACTGAGCCAGCCAGGTGCCCCATACATGCTTCCTAATATAACAGAATGAGGTAATACTGATTGCAGAATTTTATGACTGCCATTTCAAAGTGCTTTGTAAGAATGTAATGCTGTCAGTTCTCCATTGTTTGACTGTTATCCTTTATCCACCTATTGTGACACTTAGCCCACACTTAATACTGCAGTTAATTTATACAAATCTGTCTTCTGCAGTAGATTAAACTGTGGCAAACATCTCATTTTATTCTTTTATTTCTAAAGATGACCAACATAGTATTTTGTACATTATAATGGCCCCTGAAGAACATTTACTAATGAATTTTGAATGAATCTAAATGGCTTGGACAATATTATCTGAGTTCTTGAGTTATAACTTTCATAAAATACAAATACAATCTTAGATAATGATTTACTTTATTAATTCTCCTTTATAGGTTATATAGACGAATGTGACCTTATCTTTTTCCTGCTATAAAAATGATGTAGAGGGTGCTTTGCTCAAATAAATAGTATTAATTTAACTAACACTGAGGGCTTATTTGCTAGGGTTGTAAATAACTACTCATCATTATAACCTTTTTTTAAAAAAATTTTTATTTATTTATCTATTTGACAGAGAGAGAGAGAGAGAGAGAAAGTGCACAAGCAGAGGGAGCAGCAGGCAGTGGGAGAGGGAGAAGCAGGCTCTAGGCTGCGCAGGGAGCCCAACATTGGGCTCAATCCCAGGACCACGGGATCATGATCTGAGCCAAAGGCAGTGGCTCAACTAACTGAGCCACTGAGGCACCCCTCATCATTATATTCTTAATTCTTCAGGGGTGCCTTGGTGGATCAGTTGGTCAAATGTCTGCCTTCAGCTCAGGTCATGATCATGGGGTTCTGAGATGGAGCCCCACATTGGGCTCCTTGGGGAGTCTGCTTCTCCCTCTCCCCCTGTATGTGTGGTTTCTCTGTCAAATAAATAAAATCTTTAAAAAATATTCTTAATTCTTCATATAGAGCCTGGCAGACAGCAGATCCTCAAAAGATATTTTTTGAATAAATCAATCAATAAAAGTTGCAGGGATGGCAGAGATAAGAGAGTGATAAACTCAGTCTGGGCAATGAGGAGATGACCCTTGATTTGGGTTTTGATGAGTGAGTAGAAGTTTTTAGGGCAAGGAAAAAGAGAGGGAACAGCATGTATTAAGGTGTAAAATAATGCAACACGTATTTTGGAGACCTACAAATAGTTTGTTATTTTTTGAAATTTATAAATTGCAAGATTGGTCTCTTGGTGATATGACCAGAAATATAGTCAGAAGAAGCTCCTTATGTTAGGGGGGTTGGACTCTACCCTGTGTGGTCAAAGGCACATGATGGGAGGGTTTAAGAAGACTATAGATAGGGGTGGCCGGGTGGCTCCATCAGTTAAGCATCTAACTCTTGATTTTTGGCACAGGTCATTTTCCCAAGGCTGTGAGCTTGTGCCCCAAGTCGGGCTCTGTGCTCAGTTGAGAGTCTGCTTGAGACTTCTCTCCCTCTGCCCTTTCCCCTGCTCTCTTGAATGCACTCTCTCTCTCTAAAAATAAATAAATAAATATTAAAAAATAATGAAGGCTATATATAATACTCACATTTTACTTTATCTTATTAAGTTTTTATTATTGAAGGATAGTTGACATGCAGTGTTATATTAGTTTCAGGTGTACAACATGGTGATATTACAATTGTGTACATTATTTAATACTCACCATAAGTGTAGCCACCACCAATAACCATGAAACCATGAAACATCATTACAATATTATTGACTGTATTCCCTATGCTATACTTTTCATCTCTGTGATTTTTTTCTTTAGAAGGAGGAAGGTGAGAGGGATAGGGCGGGAGAAAATCTTTTTTTTTTTTTAAGGTTTTATTTATTTATTAATGAGAGACACAGAGAGAGAGAGAGAGAGGCAGAGATACAGGCAGAGGGAGAAGCAGGCTCCATGCAGGAAGCCTGAAGTGGGACTCAATCCCAGGTCTCCAGGATCACGCCCTGGGCTGAAGGCACTAAACCTGTCCAGGGAGAGAGAATCTTAAGCAGATTCTATGCCCAGCATGGGCCTGACTCGGGGCTCCAACTCACAACTCTGATATCATGACGTGAGCCAAAATCAAGAGTCAGATGCTTAATTGACTGAGCTACCTAGGTACCCCTCTGTGATTCATTTTATAAGTGAAAGTTTGTATCTCTTATTCCCTTCACATATTTTAAAAATAATCTTATTAATTAATCAATCAATTAATTAATTAATTTGAGAGAGACAGAGCGAGCAGGAGTGGAACAGAAGGGGAGGGATAGGGAGAGGGAAAGAATCTCAAGCAGACTCCACACTGAGCGTGAGCCCTATATGGGGCTTGATCTTATGACCCTGAGATCATGATCTGAGCAAAAGCCAAGGTTATAGAATAGCTCTGTCATTTTTTTTTTTAAGATTTTTAATTTATTTAACAGAAAGAGAGAGCAGAAGCAGGGAGAACAACAGAAGGAGAGGGAGAAGCAGGCTCCCCCAAGGAGCAAGGAACCTGATGTGGGGCTCAATCCCAGGACCCTGGGATCATGACCTGAGCTGAAGGCAGACGCTTAACCAAATGAGCCACCCAGGCACCCCTCCCTTTCATCTATTTTGCTCATTCTTCCCAAACCCTCCTCTCTGGCAACAACCAGTCTGTTCTTTGTATTTATGAGTCTGTTCTGTTTTGTTTGTTCATTTGTTTTATTTTTTAGATTCCACATATAAGCTATAATATTCAAAAAAGTATGGTATTCGCACAAAAACAGACACATGGATCAATAGAACAGAATAGAGAACCCAGAAATAAACCCACAGTTATATGGTCAATTAATCTACGACAATGGAGGCATGAATATATAATGGGGACAGGACCATTTCCAACAAACTTAGGAAAGTTTATTGCCAAAAGTAGAAAAGGCAACAGCATAGGGACAGGAAACAGATCAGTGGTGGGCTGGGGCCGGGAATGAGGGAAGAGTTAACTGCAAAGGGCATGAGAAAAACTTTAAGATCAAAGAGCTAGGGGTGCCTAGGTGGCTCAGTTGGTTAAGCGTCTGCCTTCAGCTCAGGTCATGATCCCAGGGTCCTGGGATTGAGCCCCACATCAGGTTCCTTGCTCAGTGGGGGAGCCTGCTTCTCCCTCTCCTTCTGTTGTTCTCCCTGCTTGTGCTCTTTCTGTTAAATAAATAAAAAATCTTAAAAAAAATGACAGAGCTATTCTATAACCTGATTGTGATTACACAAGTGTACACAAGTACCACAATTTATCAAAGTCTACAAAGTGGGTGAATATTATTTTATGTAAGTAATATCTTAATAAATTGTTCCTAAAAGTGAAAAAATTAGCAATCTCTATCAAAATACCATCAACTTTTTTCACAGAGCTGAAACAAATAATACTAATTTTTTAAAAAAGATTTTATTTATTCATGAAAGACACAAAGAGAGGCAGAGACACAGGCAGAAGGAGAAGCAGGCTCCCTGTGGGGAGCCCGATGTGGGACTCGATCCCAGAGCCCTGAGATCACTACCTGAGTGAAAGGCAGCCGCTCAACCGCTGAGCCACCCAGACACCCCAAATAATCCTAAAATTTGTATGGAACCAGAAAAGACCCTGAATAGCCAAAGGAATGTTGAAAAAACCAAAACTGGACTTCAAGCTCTATTACAAAGCTGTAATCATCAAGACAGTATGGTACTGGCACAAAAATAGACACATAGATCAAAGCAACAGAAAAGGGAACCCAGAAATGGATCCCCAACTCTATGGTCAACTTATCTTTGACAAAACAGGAAAGAATATCCAATGGGGGAAAAAAAACAGTTTCTTCAACAAATAGTGTTGGCAAAATTGGATAGCCACATGAAGAAGAATGAAACTAGATCATTTCCTTACATCATACACAAAAATACATTAAAAAATAATGAAAGATCTAAATGTGAGACAGGAATCCATCAAAATCCTAGAGGAGACCACAGGCAGCAACCTCTGTGACCTCGGCTGCATCAACTTCTTGCTAGGTATGTCTACAAAGGCAAGGGAACAAAAGGCAGAAATAAATTATTGGGACTTCATCAAGATAAAAAGCTTTTGCACAGCAAAGGAAACAGTCGACAAAACCAAAAGACAACCAACAAAATGGGAGAAGATATTTGCAAATGACAGATCAGATAAAGGGCTAGTATCCAAGATCTATAAAGAATTTATAAAACTCAACATGGAAAGAAAAAATAATCCAATCAAGAAATGGGCAGAAGACATGAACAGACATTTCTCCAAAGAAGACATACAAATGTCCAATAGACACACACATTTTTTTAGCGCTCAACATCACTCAGGGAAATATAAACCAAAACTACACTGAGATACCACCTCACACCAGTCAGAATGGCAAAAGTGAGCAAGTCAGGAAACGACAGATGTTGGTGAGGGTGTGGAGAAGGGGGAAGTCTCCTACACTGTTGGTGGGAATGCAAGCTGGTGCCACCATTCTGGAAAACAGTATGGAGGTTCCTGAAAAAGTTGAAAATAGAGCTACCCTATGACCCAACAATTGCACTACTGGGTATTTAACCCAAAGATACAAACGTAGTGATCCAAAGGGGCACCTGCACCCCAATGTTTATAGCAGCAATGTTCATAATACCCAAACTATGGAGAGAGCCCAGATGTTTGTTGACAGATGAATGGATAGATACACACACACACACACACACACACACACACACACAGTGGAATACTACGCAGCCATCAAAAATTGGAAATCTTGCCATTGGCAGTGATGTGGATGGAACTAGAAGGTATTCTAGAAAAAAAATCTGTAAAAAATAAAATTTAAAATACCCTAAGGTAATTAACTATTACTGATTGAGAGAATTTTGAATATATACAGAAGTTGACAGAATGGGATAATGAACCCCTTATATATTCAATATCCATTTAAAAAAAAAAAGATTTTATTTATTTATTCATGAGACACACAGAGAGGCAGAGACACAGGCAGAGAAAGAAGCAGGCTCCCTACTGGGAGCCTGATTTGGGACCTGATCCCAGGACCCTGGGATCATGACCTGAGCCAAAGGCAGATGCTCAACCACCTAGCACCCGGGTGCCCAAATATCTGGGTTATTATTTATTATTTTTTATTTTTTAAGATTTTATTTATTTATTCACGAGACACACACACACACAGAGGAACAGACACAGGCAGAGGGAGGAGCAGGCTCCATGCAGAGAGCCTGATGTGGGACTCCATCCTGGGTCTCCAGGATCATGCCCTGGGCTGAAGGCGGCACTAAACCTCTGAGACACCGGGGCTGCCCAATATCTGGGTTTTTGAATATTTTATTTATTTGTTTGAGAGAGAGAGAGTGCATGAGCTGGGTGGGGGGACAGAGGGAGAAGGAGGAACAGATTCCCTGTTGAGTAGACAGCCTGACACAGGGCTCAGTCCCAGGACTCCTGGATCATGACCTGAGCTGAAGGCAGACGCTCAACCAACTGATCCACCCAGGCACCTTCAACATCCAGTTTTAACAGTTATCAATTTATGGCCAATTTTGTTTCATTTATACCCCATTCTATTCCTGAATTGTTCTGAAGCTAATCTCAGACATCATATAAATTGACTCAAAATATTTTAATATGTATCTCTAATAAGTAATGACTTTTTCTTATTTTTTTATTTTTTAAATTTTTATTTATTTATGATAGTCACACACACAGAGAGAGAGAGGCAGAGACATAGGCAGACATACTGGGAGCCCGATGTGGGATTCGATGCCGGGTCTCCAGGATCGCGTCCTGGGCCAAAGTCAGGCGCTAAACCGCTGCGCCACCCAGGGATCCCCAGTAATGACTCTTTTTAAAGCATAACCACAATACCATTATCACAGTTAAAAACTAGTAAT
Organism: Canis lupus baileyi; assembly: GCF_048164855.1. Lineage (NCBI taxonomy): Eukaryota > Metazoa > Chordata > Mammalia > Carnivora > Canidae > Canis > Canis lupus. The sequence goes on along the minus strand of NC_132870.1, from coordinate 6,350,280 downwards.
ATTCCTTAATGTCATCTAATATCTAGTCAGAGTTCAAACATCTAATTATCTCACGAAGTTATAAATTTTCATTTTTATAATTTGTTTGAATTAAATTCCAAATAAGGCCCACACATTGCAGTTGGTAACTTTCTCAACCCATTTTTTGGTTAGTTCTCCCTCTTTTTTTTGGTCCTTGAAATTTATTTGTTGATTAACCTGTGTATTTATTAATGTAAGAAATATATGTTATGCAAATAGCCACCTACTACTTTAATGGGTTTTAAAATTTTCATTGTTTTATAATTAAAAAAATACTTTAGTTGCATTCTAATAATTTTTTGATAAAGCCATAGTTTGGCGACATAGGATTATCTCACGGTATCCCTGGAATGCATTTGCTTTTAGCCATTTGTCTCAAGGCTTAGAACACTATTTAGATACCAAGACGAGAGCATCACTTACAGTTGTTTGGAGATAACTGGTTCTATCAGTGTAGATATTCAATCTTTTTTCGCTTTCCAAAATTTCATCAATATTTTGGGACATAATATTTTTTACATCAGTTACTTGACTCTTCAATGTAGATATTGAGCTACCATCTTGATTTTTATTGTATTTCATCTATATAGAAATGAAATATAATATAAATAATATTTTCTATAATTAAAATCTATAATATGTTTTACAAATTGAACAAAAGTATCAAAGGTACATTTCACTTGCTTTTCAGCATAAGGAATCAACTAAGCTTCAGATTGTCCCACCTTAATCTTGCTAAGAAAAGGGAAGAGGTGGACGGGAGAGCAATATTTCAATGTATTCAATCAGTGGTGGAAGTCTTTTTTTTTTAAAATTTAAGTTGTTTATTTATATACATAGATTTTTAAAGAGAAATTTTAGGATCACAATAAAATTGAGTGTAAAGTATAGAGTTCTCACATACCCTTATCCCCTCCACCTCCTTCACCCCCAGATTTCTATCAACATCCCATGCCAGAGTGGTACATTTGCTCCAATGGATGATCCTACATGGACACATCATTACCCAAAGCCCATAGTTTAGAGTTTGGTCAATGTATGACATGTATCCACCAGGATAGTATCATACAGAACAGTTTTACTGGCGTTAAAATCCTTTGTGCTCCATTGATTCATGCACCTAAGCCCTGGCAGCAATTGCTCTTTTTACTGTCACCATAGCTTTGTTTTTTCCAGAATGTCATATAGTTGGAATTAAGTAGCCTTTTTGTATTGGCTTCTTTCACTTAGTGATATGCACTTAAGATTCTCCCATATCTTTTCAGGGCTTGATTGCTCATTTCTTTTTAGTGTTGAATCATAGTTAGTTGTTTGGATGTACCACAAGTTTATCCATTTACCTATGGAAAGACATTTTGGTTGCTTCCATGTTTTGGCAATTATTAATAAAGCTGCTATAATACTTGAATACAGATGTTTGTGTGGACGTAATTTTTCAACTTATGTAAACACCAAGGGTGTGATTGCTGGATTGTATGGTAAGAATATGTTTAGTTTTGTAAGAGACTGCCAAACTGTCTTCCAAAGCGACTGTACCATTATGCATTCCCATCAGCAGTGAGTATGAGTTACTATTTTGCCACCTCCTTGTCAGTATTAGGTGTTGCCAGTGTTTTGAATTTTGGCCCTTCTAATAGGTGTGTAGGAGTATTTTATTGTTGGTTTAATTTGCAATTCCCTAATGATGTATGATGTTGAGTATCTTTTCATGTTTGTTTGCCACTTGTAGATCTTTGGTGAGGCATCTACTCAGGTCACTGGCTCATTTTATAAAGAGACTATTTTTTTTTAAAGTAATCTCTACATCCAATATGGGGCTCAAAAGCACAACCCTAAGATCAAGAGTCACATGACCCACCTACTGAGCCAGCCAGGTGCTCCTTTGGCCCAATTTTTAATCAGGTTATCATCTTATTGTTGAGTTTTCAGAGTTCTTTGTGTATTCTGGGTAACAGAGGTCTCTTTTAAAAAAGATTTTATTTATTGGAGAGAGAATGAGCAAGTGAGAGAGAAAGAGTGAGTGAGCAGGAACAGGGGGAGAGGGAGAAGCAGACTCATTGCTGAGCCGGGAGCTCAACACAGGGCTTGATCCCAGGACCCTGGGATCATGACTGGAGCCGAAGGCAGATGTTTAACCAACTGAGCCACCCTGGAGTCCCGATAATGTGTCTTTTGTAAATATTTTTTCCCCAGTCTGTGACTTGTCTTCTCATTCTCTTGACAGTTTTTTGATCCAACCTGACAATCTCTGTCTCTTGACTTAGATCACTAACTTTTAAAGTAATTATTGATATAGTTGATCTAATATCTACCATATTTGTTACTGTTTTCCATTTATTGTTCTTGTCCTTTGTTCCTATTTTTGTCTTCTATTTTATCTGTATTAACAAAAACGATCTCTACAATAGAGCGTTATGTTAAAAAAGTAAGCCGCAATTGCAGAACCATATTAAAATAATAACTTACTGAACACTTAGCATGTGCCAGGTACTGTTTTAAGCACTTCACACATATTAACTCATTTAATTCCCAAACCACTATATAAAGTACTTTTTAAAAAGATATGACTTATTTATTTGAGAGGGAGAGATAGAGAATAGGAGCAGAGGGGAGACGGGGAGAAGCAGACTCCCCACTGAGCAGAGAGCCTGATGTGGGGCTTGATCCCAGAATCCTGGGTTCATGACCTGAGCCAAAGGCAGATGTTCAATTGACTGAGCCACCCAGGTGCCCTTTAAATCCACCTTAAACAGAACTCTGATCTTGCTGGTTATGGGCCCATACAACTTAGAATTGTTCTGCGAGGAGCTCAATGGGTAAATGTAGAAAGAGGAGTTTGCTAGGTGAATTGTGTTCCCCTCAGAAAGATATGTTCAATTCCTAACATCAGATACCTGTGAATGTGACCTTATCTGGAAATAAGGTCTTTGTAGATATAATCAGGTTAAGATGAATGGTTTTAATTTTTCTTTTTGTTCCTTTTTTTCTCTTTCTGTCCTTTTAAAAAATGCTTAGTCTTTTTTAACCTAAAGGAATCATTTGTTTTGCTAAGATAATGTATTCATAGTTCATTGACATTCAGCTTCTATACAACACACACACACACATATATTTAAATCTCTCAAAAGTATTTTTATTTTGTTAACTATTGTGTAAGAAATTCAACAACTTTTATAAAATTTTCTACATATTTAATGCTTACCGGATTAGTTTATAAATGTTAAACAGAAATTTCTTTGATGTCAGATGTGTTAACTGCTTAAAATGTGCATATTTTCTCATGGTAACTAGTTTTCAAGGAGCTATACCACTAATATATTTTGGCTATACTGAATATGCAGAATTCATAAGAAAATGTATGAATTTAATATAAAAGCATCTATCCTTAATTATTTTTCAGACATTGTGGTGTCCTATGGTGACTGCCCAATGCGTCACATCCTTGTCACCCCCCAACCCCCACCCAACCAAGTATGACTTGCTTCCAACTAATTGCAAAGGTGATGGGATGTCACTCCCGTGATCATGTCACATTATATAATACTTAGTAAACTGGAGTAGGGAGATAGATGCCTTCTGCTGGCCTTGAGAAGCAAGTGACCTTCCTGAGAATGGCAAAATGGCAAGGCACTGTTATCAGTTTCTAGGACCTGAGGATGTCCCCTGGCCAACAGCCAGCAAAAAGCTGCAACCCTGGCACAGATCTAGGGAAATGAATTCCGCAACAGGCTCTGAATGAGCCTGGAAGCAGAATCTTCCCCAGATCTTCTGGATGAGAACACAGCCTCGCTGAGGACACTTGCCGTAGTTTTCTGAGACTCTGAGAAAAGAACCTGTTAAGTGGGGCCTAGATTCCTGCCCCATACGAACTATGAGATAAGTGTGTGCTGTTTTAGGCTGTTGATTTGTAGAATTTGTTAGATCTAGAGATAGAAAACTAAAACAGGTATACTTAGAATATTTTATTATGGAAAAGTTCAAACATATACAAATGTAGAATGAACAGTATAATCAATCTCTATGTATCCATCACCTAGTATCAACACATGGTCAATCTTGTTTCACTTGTACTACTGATTACCCCTTCCCCAAATATATTATTTCAAAGCAAATCCCAGACATTACATCGTTTTAATCTGTAAATGCTTCAGTTTGTATCTCTAAAAGATATGACCTCAATTTTCTTAAAAATAAGACAACAGGGCAGCCCCAGTGGCGCAGCGGTTTAGCGCTGCCTGGAGCCCAGGGAGTGATCCTGGAGACCCTGGATCGAGTCCCACGTCAGGCTCTTTGTATGATGCCTGCTTCTCCCTCTGCCTGTGTCTCTGCCTCTCTCTCTCTCTCTCTCTGTGTCTATCATGAATAAATAAATAAAATCTTAAAAAGAAATAAATAAAAAAATAAAAAAATAAGACATTATCACATCTACATAGATTCCTTAATATCATCATTCAGTTTGTGTACAAATTTATTTAAAAAATCCGTTTTTTAAAAAAATATTTGTTTTGTTGATCAGAATCCAAAGTCCACATTTAGTTGATATGTGTAAATCTCTTTTAATCTATGACTTCTCTTTAACTTTCTCCCTGTTGCAATTTATTTGCTGAAGAAATTGGATTATCTCCCTTGTAGATTTTCTTATATTCTGGATTTTGCTGATTGTGTTGCTGTGGGATCATTTAATGTGGTCACTGATCTATTTCCTATAAACTGGTAGATATAAAGGCTTGCTCATATTCAAGTTTGATGTTTTGGGCAAGCATACTTCAGATGTGTGCTGTATACCATTGATTGTGTAATATTAAGAAACATAGTTAATGATCAATCACCCCTTATTGTGAATTTAGGAATAAATGGGTTTAGGTGTTTTGAGCCCATTTAATCTGTTATGAGGTTCCTCATCAGCTTTTCACCTAATTTTTTTTTTAAGATTTATTTATTTACTTATTCATGAGAGACACAGACTGAGAGAGAGGGGCAGAGACACAGGCAGAGGGAGAAGCAGGATTCTCATGGGGAGCCTGATGCGGGACTCGATCCTGGATCTCAGGATCATGACCTGAGCCAAGGGCAGGCACACAACCACTGAGCCACCCAGGCATCCCACACCTAATTTTTTTCAGTCATCAATGATGACTGCCTAGATCCATTATTTCATCAGGGATTATAAAATAGTGAAATTTATCACCTCTCCTTTGTTTATGAAAGCTAGAATACTTCTATAAAGACCAAAAAAAAACAAAAACAAAAACAAAAACAAAAAAACAAAAAAAAAAACAAAAAACTTTTCCCTAGTCAATTACTTGTTTTCTTTGAGGTATAGTTCATATAGGAAAGTCAGAAAAAATGGTTGAGTCTTTTATTTATTAGTTTTCGGAATGATGAGGTGGATCTTCAGTATCTTCCAGAGTTGACTGATGAGGGATTATTTGGTCTTTGATAGTATCTTGAAACTCAAGGAATTTAACACATTTGATGTGCTACAATCCACTACAGTTATTACTCTTTTTGATGCTCAAGTTATTCTATTACTGACTAGTGTTAGGCTCTTCAAATTAGCTCCTAAGTCTTTTTTTTTTTTTTTTTTTTTAGCTCCTAAGTCTTTTGACATGAGCACAGTGAACTTTGAAGCTTCGTTGCTTCTGGTATGACAAAATGCTTCTGGTTTATACATTTCCTGCCCGATTCCTGCAATCAGGCCTGGTTCCTTTTAGTGTAAAATGGTATTTGGAGACAATAATCTAGATGCTAAAGGGGCACATTGCTTCTGGGTTGGTCATTATTTCTAATGGTTTTCAATAGGCTAGAAAACAGATTTTTTTTTAAATTTTTATTTATTTATGATAGTCACAGAGAGAGAGAGAGAGAGAGAGAGGCAGAGACACAGGCAGAGACACAGGCAGAGACACAGGCAGAGGGAGAAGCAGGCTCCCTGTACCGGGAGCCCGACGTGGGATTCGATCCCTGGTCTCCAGGATCGCGCCCTGGGCCAAAGGCAGGCGCTAAACCGCTGCGCCACCCAGGGATCCCCAGATTTTTTTTAAAAGAGAAAATACATCATGTGATGTGTTTTCAATGAAAAAATTTTGGGGGCACCTGGCTGGCTCAGTGATGGAGCATGCAACTCTTGATATTGGGGCCATGAGTTTGAGACCCATGTCGAGTGTAGAGATTACTTAAAAATAAAATCTTTTTATTTACAAAGAAAAAACTTTCGATATTCCATTTTCAATTAAAAAATTTCAAAATTTGGTTTTCTTTTAAAAATACTAATTTCTGGGCAGCCCCGGTGGCCCAGAGGTTTAGCACCGCCTTCAGCCTGGGGTGTGATCCTGGAGACCTGGGGTCAAGTCCCACATCAGGCTCCCTGCATGGAGCCTGTTTTTCCCTCTGCCTGTGTCTCTGCCTCTCTCTCTCTCTGTCTGCCATGAATAAATAAATAAAATCTTAAAAAAATACTAATTTTCAATTAAAATTTAGGATAAGGTTTTACTTAATTCTTTGTCTTTATATTTGCAACTCTTGCTGAATATCTTGATTCCTAATGACATTAACTTTATTACTCAAAGTAACATATCTATATAAACCAATTTTAGAATAGCAATAACGATGTGACACTTGAAAAGAAATACTTTAAGATTTATTTTTAGTTCTTTTGTCATTAAGGTATAATCTCACTAGGAATATACAATCAAATTATTGTGTTTTAAAGTTGCTTGAAATAAATTTTTCTGTTTTTAAGCCATCAACTTGATACACAATAAGGTTCTTTTCTTGAGTTTTAGGCATTACTTTTTAAAATTAAAAACATTATTACGGTAAAATATATATAGCAAAATTTATAATTGTAATTGTATAGATTTTTAACTGTATAGTTCAGTGGCATTAAATATATTCACATTGTTGTGCAATTATCACGACCACCATCTCTAGAACTTTTTCCATGTTCCCAGACTGAAACTCTGTACCCATTAAATACTAATTCCTCTTCATCCCTTTCCCCCAGGCTCTGGCAACAATCATTCTACTTTTTGTCTCTATAAATCTCACTACGTTAGGTATTTCATATAAGTAGAATCACATAGTATTTGTCCTCTTATGATTGTCTTATTTCACTCTAGGGACTATTTTTAAATATTTAATGTAATAGGGGATCCCAGTGGCTCAGTGGTTTGGCGCCTGCCTTTGGCCCAGGGCGTGATCTTGGGAGTCCCAGGATCAAGTCCCACATCAGGCTCCCTGCGTGGAGCCTGCTTCTCCCTCTGCCTGTGTCTCTGCCTCTCTCTCTCTGTGTCTCTCATGAATAAATAAAATCTTTAAAAAATATATTTAATGTAATAGTATTTTATGATTATATAAAATACTTACATGGTTCCAAAGTCAAATCTGCAAAACAAGTTTCATTCAGGGAGGCCTAGTTTCTATTCCTGTACCCCATCCCTACATAGGCAATGATTAAAATATTTTTGGTTTATCCTTTTTTTGACCCCTCTCTCTCTCTCTCTTTTTTTTTTTTTTACTGTAACAAACAAATACATATATTTGTATTTATTCCCTCTTTCTTAAATGGTTGCAAATAAGAATGGTAAGCAAATAATAGTATGCCATACATACTTTCTCTATCTTGTTTTATTCACTGATCAATATATTGAGGATATCATTCTTTACCATTATATAAAGGTAGAAGTTCTCAGTTCTCACTCATTTTTATAGCTCTTATCTCCTAACTCCAAACTATTTTCTCAGCTGTAATATAATGCTGAGGAGTACAGTTGGAGGTTACATACCATATACTTTCCTAATACTTGTTGAAAATCTGCAGCAACGGCATTTGAAGGAGAAAAATGTTCTTGCGACATCAAAGGATTTCTCAGAAAAGTATCACTAACCTGGGGACATTAATAGAAATATTTAACCTACATAGATAATTTCAACTGGAGAATTACAGAGCAAATGCTTATTTGAAGCAAAGTCTGGCAGAAATGTGAAATAAAAGAATATTCCATTTCCACACTATTTCTAGCTTTTCGGTGGCAGGGTGTCCTTTCTAATCAAAGGTGCAGTATTTATGAAAACTGTGCCTTCCCAGTCTTCTCCACTGCTGTAGTACAGATCACAACCTCATACAGAGAGACCACAGATACCACTTTGAGTCTTTCGTATGCCTGAGGGCTTGAGGGGAAGAGCAGATGCTCACCTCTGGCAGACAAAGAAAGATGGGATTCCATGATATTTTCTAAAATAAGTGTTTCTCATTTTGCCCTCCTGCTCCTCCCCTCAAAATCCATTCAGTGATAATGAAACAATCCCAACTAAATGTCATGATACTATCTTTCAAAGGCTTATGGTTGTTATAGGACGTTTCAAAGTCTCAAGAAGGAATTCTTGCAGTTGTTTGTACTCAATGTTGTATTCCCCAGAAACAGTGGTAAAATTTATGTGGTTGGCAGTTTGGTATCATCTGGTTTTGGAAAGATGGTAAAGTTGGGATGTTTTCTCATAATAGCAGAGGGAGAAAAAAATTAGAGGATAGTCACTTAAATTGCTAACAGTGTTTACCATCTAGACTCTAGCAATTATCAAGGTGTATCTGAAGAGTGAATTACAATATTAGTCCTTATAATCCTTGATTCTATATCTGGTTACAGTTTGAGTTTTGTTAAAGCAAGACAGTTCACTAACAAGATATATGCATGATTCATGAATATGACTGGAGAATAACTGTTAGTAACTATGTAGCATTGCTGACTAATTTTTCCATTAGTGATTTTTATTTATTTATTTGTTATTTATTCTAAAAAATATTTATTTAGAGAGGGAGAGAGAGCAAGAGCGAGAGCGAACATGCACAAATGGGAAAAAGGCAGAAAGAGAATCCCAAGCAGACTCCCTGCTGGGTGGGGAGCTTGATATAGGGATCCCATGATCCTGCGATCATGACCTGCCAAAATCGAGAGTTGGATGCTTAACCAACTGAGCCACCCAGGCGCCCCATTTGTAAATTAAATATGCATGCTATTGAAAAGATATATTAAGTGTTAGTAAAATTTAATTTTTCTTATTTTTAAAGAATAAAATAAATACAAAGAGAGAGTCTAATAGATCTGTAAGGTAGTCTTTTGCAGACGTTGCTTTAGGGTCGGGAGAAGTGTGGAAACGGCAGATGAAGAATAGGTGTAAGAAATCTCCGAAGGTCAAAAAAAAGGAGAAATCTCTGAAGGTCATTAATAGCTCTCTTTTATAGACAAATAAGTGATCTGCTTTTGGTTAGTGACACTATTACTAACATACTATAAAACAAAGACCTCATACTTTCAATAATTGAAAAAGTCCTTAAAGTAGTATAAGAAATTACTTACATTTGTAAGAAATGCAGATGGTGTTATGGTATCCAAGGCATTGTCTGTAGCACATAGGTAAGTGATTCCATCAATAAAGAGAGTATGATAGACAAAGCTTGAAAAGAATACATTCATTTACATGATAACATTGGAGAAATTAAATACCCTCGCAGAGAATCTAATTTTATTTTCAAGCTCTCAGCAGTAGTGTACAAGCTATATAACTTTTTATAATGAGAATTAGAAAATCTTTCATACATGTGAGAAATTATGTTAAATAAAAACTATAAAATTAGTATATTTAAAATTTCATCAATAAAAATGAAATTCAATGGAGAGAAAAGTCTATCCATCTATTTATCTATCTATATTTAAAATGGCTTTGATAGATATCTCTCATTACAAGACTGAATCAAGATTCTCATCAAATAAGAATGCCTTGAGTGGCTCAGCGGTTGAACATCTGCCTTTGACCCGGGGCATGATCCTGGGGTCCCAGGATCGAGTCCCACATTGAGCTCCTGCAGAGAGCCTGCTTCTCCCTCTGCCTATGTCTCTGCCTCTCTCTCTCATGAATAAACAAATAAAATCTTAAAAAAAAAGATTCTCATCAAATAGAAAATACTATATTCATTGATTTTTACTATCCCTGTATCTTTAGGTAGACATATTTAATTTTGGTACTTCTTGGCTTTCTATTATGATAGATTAGAATTTAAAAGTTATGAACTGCCAATACTAAATATTCTGAGGAACAGGATTAATTGGGGAGGGGGAAATTAAAGTCCTCTACAGTATGTGAAAGTGTATCTTATCTGACCTTTTATGCCTTCTCAGGGTCACATATTAGAAAGCTAGAAAACTCTTGGAAAGTGCCTTCATCTTTACTGCTCAACAATCCAGAAAATTTAAAAATCTGGCAACAAAAATAGTTGCTTGGTGCCTAGACTTTTAATCTAGTCTTTCTGAACACTATATATCCAAATGGTTAGTGGGTGACAGACTTGGTCAAATGCTAAACTGGATATACACAAAATGACAAAGCTCAGAAACAGGGAGAAAAGATAATCCCAAAGGCAGAAAATTTAAAGTATGTGCCTGCCCTTTTAGTGTAAATCCTTCATATCATATCATGAATACAATATGCTACAAATATTTATATTTTTTAAGATTTTATTTATTATTACCACTGAGCCACCCAGGTGTCCCTACAAATATTTTTAATGATGATATTGATTCATACACATACTCTCCACTTGGAAAATATTTTTATTTCTTTTTTTTTAAGATTTTCATTTATTTATTCATGAGAGACAGACAGACAGACAGAGAGAGAGAGAGAGAGAGAGAGAGAGAGAGAGGCAGAGACACAGGCAGACGGAGAAACAGGCTCCATGCAGGGAGCCCAACGTGGGACTCGATCCCAGGTCTCCAGGATCAGGTACCGGGCTGAAGGTGGTGCTAAACCGCTGAGCCACCAGGGCTGCCCAATATTTTTATTTCCAAATTGGGAGGAATGTTTGTTGAAAACGAGTTGCTAATTCTATCATCTCTCTAAAAGTTATATATGTGATTTGAAGTAAATTGATATTGGGTGTGAGGGAAGAGATATTTTACATTTATGCTTAGTATGTTATTAGTGAGTAACATTCAGAAACCACCTTTAAAAATGAAAAACAAAAACAAAAACAAAAACAAACCCACAAATACCTGATGTCCAGGATACACCATAACTAACAAAAGCAAGAGGAGGAAAAGTGTGTATGATGTATTACCACTTGTCTATCATTCTCATATACTCCCTGAAGGGAAATGCACATATATGCATGTGTCCCTTATAGAAAATAAAAGAAAAAAAAATAAAAGAAAAAGAAAATGACAAACTGAAAACTTTGTTAAAATGGTTATCTGTCTAGGATAACCTGTCTAGGGGGAAGAGAGAACAGTGTGGAGAGGAAAGGAACGAAAATTAGACTTCTTAAAGAAAACCTGTTTTCTTAATTTGACTTTGGAGCCACATGCATGTTTTGCATAATTATAAAATGCTATTAATCAAATTTTAAGAGAGAAATCCTTAAAAAAAAAAAAACCCACAATTACAAAAATGAACCTAACTTTGTATGGAATAACCCAGACAGGAGATGATGATGGTGTGGTTCCTATAGTAGTACTAGAGGCAGTCGGATTCTGGATATATTTGGAAGGGAAGGGCAACACGATTTGTTAATGGATTGGGTTTAGATGTCAAGGAGACAAAAGTCAAGGATCATAAAGGTTTCAGGAAAAAAAAAAAAGGTTTCAGGCCTGAGGAACTGGAAAAGTGGTATGTGGAAGACTGTAGGAGAAGGCTTGGTTTTGGACAGGAGTTTGAGATGCCCATCAGACATCCAAAAGAGATGCAGAATAGGCAGTTGGATATATGAAGCAGGAGTTCAGGAAGAGGTCTTCAAATGATTCAATTAGAATGCACAATATAGGCAAGCAAATAGTAGATGGGAAAAGCATCTCTTTTTGAAATCATGCTGGCTAATAAGAGGGAACAAACTAGAATATCACCATTTTGCACTCCCCAATAAATGAATGGCTCTATGGTGCAGGCAAGGAATACCACTGGCTCTTAGCATGTCAAAAGGAGATATAAGCAGACACATGTACCATCTGATGGAAAAAAACACCCAGAGTCTTGCCGAAGGGATCCAGCCTGTGGATCCAGCTGCTTAAAACATCGTGAAATGCATTCTGAATATGCAATCAGTGAAACCAGAATGTGGGAAACTCTACACTCTACAGGATCTTCAATGATGAACTGTAAGGAAAGGAAAAGGATGCAGGGAGGAAATATAGATTAAAGAGATAAAAAAAAAAAACTGGGTAGGATTAGGCTCTTGTGTCTGAGGTTGCATATTTAGGTGCTGAGGCAGTGAAGACCCAGGGTAAGTCACTACTATAGGGGTTGGAATGGTGGTTGATTTGGGGGAAAGGAAGGAAGCTGTGGATGGGACAGGATGCACGGTGGGGAGTTTTGGGGATGGCTGGCAGTATTCCATATTTTTGCCATAGGTGGTAGCTGCAGTTGGTGGGGAGGTTCCCTTTTAAAGCTTAATAAGGCTGTATTTTCTCTTGATGTGGTTTTTATATTTTGTTTTATTCTACAATATAAAGCTTAAAACAAACTTTTTTTTTTTTAAAGATTTTATTTATTTATTCATGAGAGACACAGAGAGAGAGAGGCAGAGACACAGGCAGAGGGAGAAGCAGGCTCCATGCAGGAAGCCTGATGTGGGACTTGATCCAGGGTCTCCAGGATCACGCCCTGGGTTGCAGGCGGCGCTAAACGGCTGCGCCACTGGGGCTGCCCAAAACAAACTTACTCTTAAAAAAACAATGATGAGTCTAAAAGTAATAGATGCTCTTATTTCCCACCTCTTCTTTTACTAGCAAAATGTTGTCAAGACTGGGTTAGACCATACTATGTAATGTCCAAAGTATAGCTTAGAATGGTCTTATTAAAGATTTTTCAAATGGAAGTTTTCTTTTTTATTAATGAAATATTTTGGGTATACTAAAAAAGAGTGGAGAATAAGATAACAAGAATACCTTAGACCCACCATCTGGTTAAAATCTTACAGATACAATTAATGTTGTATGTATACTCTTCCCCAACTCCATTTTTCTCCCTTCCCATTGCAGAGGTAACCACTATGCTGAATTTGGTATTAATCACTCTCATTTGATCTTACACTTTTATATACAGAAGTTTTCCGTTCTGAGGGTTCAATTGAGAGCACGTGCAACTAATGTTGCACGTCATTATTATTGTTAAAAAGCAGACTTAAAAAAAAAAAAAAAGCAGACTTTTATAAGAATATATCTTACCAGGACACCTGGGTGGCTCAGTGGTTAAGTGTCTGCCTTTGGCTCAGGGTGTGATCCCGGAGTCCCAGGATCAAGTCCCACATCAGGCTTCCTGCATGGAGCCTGCTTCTCTCTCTGCCAAGGTCTCTTTCTTTCTCTCTGTGTGTCTTTCATAAATAAATAAAATCTTAAAAAAAATAAGAATATACCTTACCTTCCCATCTGAATTATGGTCTTCTGTTCAGCTCTAAGAAGCACTAGTCTAAGCACTGTTGCTGCTGCTTCCTAAAAATAAATTATCAGCATTTATTTTGTGTAACATTGTAATATCTTTAATTTTTCCTCTCCCTAAATTTACTAATGGTCTGATTGGTTTATTAAAGAACAAGTGTTCACTAGAACTAATGGGTAGTCAGAATGTGTGGTAAGAGGCAAGTTATGAAATATTCATTTGAATCTGAAGGAAAATATTAAAATTATACAAATATACATATACTTCTGTGTATACTTATAATACGCAAATACAGGTTGCACTAATCAATCTTAGAGTCACATCTTACACATGGCTTTAAGGCTAGGAAGCAGTATTAATCAAATATCTTTTCAGTGACTAGAAACATCCTAAAAATGTTAATGGATTAAAAGTATTAAAAAAAAAAGGTATTCAGCCCTTGGGGCACCTGAGCGGCTCATGGTTAAGTGTCTAACTCTTGATTTTGGCTCAGATCATGATCTCAGGGTCATGAGATTGAAGCTTGTGTTGGGGGGTGGGAAGGTGGGGTGGTCCATGCTTAGCAGGGAGTCTGCTTGAGATTCTCTCCTTCTCTTTTTGTCCCCAACTGTACTTTCTCTCCCTCTCTAAAATCAATCAATCAATCTTAAAAAAAGTATTCAACTCTTATTCTCTGAATATCCCAAGCATTTATCTTTCTTTCTTCCTTCCTTTCCTTTTCCTTTTTTTCTTGCTTCCTTCCTTTCCTTTTTTTTCTTTCTTTTTCCTTTTCTCTTTTTTCTTTCTTCCTCTCTTCCTTCCTCCTTTTCTTCCCTTCCCCCCTTTTCTCTCTCTCTCTTTTCCTTTCTTTGCATTCTTCTTTCTTTAGTTTGATTAAGATAAAAATTTTTATTCAGTATTATTCACTGATTTCTTTCTATGAAACAGAATTGTCAAGATCTCTTATATCTGTATCTTGTCAGGCTCATTCTCTGGGGGGAAAATGTGCGAGATGTCAACGATTATCGATAATATCTTAAATATAGTTAATTGTAGGGAGTCCTATTAATTTACTTTAGAAGTATGAAAGGAACCTGAAAGTTACCTAGGAAGACTTGAATAGTCACATTCCTTTTTCTTTTTTTTTTTTTTTTAAAGATTTATTTATTTGACAGTGAGAGAGAGAGAGAGTGAGAGAAAGAGAGAGAGAGAGAGTGAGCACACACGTATGGGCAGGCATGGGGTGGGTGGAGAGGCAGAGGGAGAGAATCTCAAGCAGATGCCCTGCTGAGCTCAGAGCATGGGGGTGGGGGTGTGGGGGTGTTGATCTCACAACTTATGAGATGATGTCCCTCTCCCTCCTTCATTTGAGAAAGAGAGAAAGCACACAAGTGGATAGGGGCAGAGGGAGAAGGAGAAAGAATCAAAAGCAGACTGTATTGGGTGTGGAACATGACACCGGGGTTGATCTCATAACTGAGAGCTCATGACCTGGGCTAAAAACAAGAGTCAGATGCTTAATCAACTGAGTCACACAAGCACCCTAAATAGGCACATTCCTAATTCACTTTTCCATTTCCACAAAATAACACTTGAAATAAAAGCTTTTGAGTAAAACTTATTAATAGGAGAAAGTAAAACTTGAAATTCTTGTATTGCCTGAAAAATCCAGGGAAAGATTTCCTAAGAAACACAAAAATAAAGGGAATACATAAACTTTCAATTACTGTATTATCACCACTGAAACATATTCCCCTAGCTTTCACCAAGTGTCCCTTTTAGATTATATACACAATGAAATCATAGCAAAATTTGAAACAAAGTGAATGGCAACATGAAGCAGTGAAACGAATGGCAAACTAGGCTCTAGTTCTATTTCTGGAATTAATGTGTTGCACATCTTAAGAAAGTGACTTGTCGGGATCTCTGGGTGGCTCAGCGGTTTAGTGCTTGCCTTCGGCCCAGGGCGTGATCCTGGAGACCGGGATCAAGTCCTACATCGGCTCCCTGCATGGAGCCTGCTTCTCCCTTTGCCTGTGTCTCTGCCTCTCTCTCTTTCTCTGTGTCTCTCATGAATAAATAAGTAAAATCTAAAAAAAAAACCAAACCCCCCCCCCCCCCCAAAAAAAAACAAGTGACTTGTCTGGGTCTGTTTTGTATGAAGAATGTAAGGATTGGGCAAGATGCTCTCTAGGGTCCTGTCCAGCTCTAGGACCCTATAATAGCAGTGGATTTGATTTCATGAATACGCTTTGGTAGATACTAATATTTTTCTAATGAATATAAAATATCTGTGACATTAATACTTAGCCCAGAGGAAAGACATGATAGCCTGGGTGGCTCAGTCAGTTAAGTGTCTGCCTTTGGCTCACTTCATGATCTTGGGGTCCTGGGATGGTGTCTGCATTGGGCTCCCTGCTCAGCACGGAGTCTGCTTCTCCCTCTCCTTCTGCTTCTCTGCATGCTTGTGCTTTCTCTCTCTGTCTCAAATAAATAAAAATCTAAGAAAAACCCCAAACTGTTCCTTAAAGCTCCTTGTCATTCTTTTACTTCTCACTGGTCAGCTTCTGCACAGCAGTTTTACCAAACCTTTAGTCCTTTCCTCCAACTGCATACTGCTCCAGGTCCTTCTACTTTCTTACTTCCCTGCATGCTTCAGAAAGAAAGGCCACTGGGCTTGTGAGCTGCTTCAGCTTTCTGTTTTTCTCCCTTCTTAACCGTTTGTTGACAATCTACTATACACTAGGCATTGTACACTGCAAAGACAGAGATGACAGTTCCTGCCCTGAAGGAGTCTGATGGCTGCAAGGGATCAGAAAAAGAATACAATTCAGCCCCTTACCTACTTTGGTAAAGGGATGTAAATTAGCCTGGGCATAGAGAAGGCTTCAGGGAGGCTTTGAGAAAAGTTACAAAACACAAAAGAGGTTATATTGTTAAAATTTAGAAAAGTGGGTTCCATGGAGAGGGAATGGGAGGTATAAAGACCTTGGTGAGATGAGTGTGAAGTTCAGGGTAGCTGGAGGAGCACCAGGATGTGTGGGAAGAGAAGGAGACAATCGTGGAAAAGCCCTACCAGGAGGGTCTCGAATGCCAGGCTAATGAGTATGGATTTTATTCTGAATGTAATGAGGCACCACCAAATGTTTTTAAGCAGGAGAGTGACATCATACTTCCTTTTAGGCGGTTCGAGAGGGACAAGGCTGAAGTTTGGGAGATCATGTCTAGGAGGCATTTTCAAGAACTCTGGCGGGAAGTAATCAGGGCCTAGAAGGTTCAGAAGCAAGAAGATGTGTTCAACACCTATGCAGGAGACAGAACTGATAGAACTGGATGGCAAATGAACAAATATGAAGGTGTAGAAGATGAGAAAGTGGAAGATGCCTCCTCATTTCCAGCTTGAATGGCTCAGTAGAACCACTCAGCAAGATGAGAAACAGATGAGGAGGAAGCTGTTGGGAAATTTAATTAGTTCCAGACATGATATGTTTGAACTTCTTCTGTTAGGTGATGTAACTGTGGAGAGAGATTACTTTGGAAGTGGATCAAGGTAAAGGTGTCCATGGATGTGAATGAATGTGACAAGTTAAAGGAGTAGTGAAGACAGAAGCCTGGAGAACATAGCACTTAGGGACTGGCAAAGAGGAGAACCCAGAAGGAGACCAGTTCTATATCTCTATGTCCACACTCTTCTATTCCCTGAGATAAAGAGGATATTCCTATAATCCAAGACTCACATCTCCACTGCTACCCTGGATTCCTTTTTTTTTTCTTAATTTCAAGATTTTATTTATTTATTTGAGAGAGGGAGAGAGCTAGCGAGAGAGAGAGAGAGAGAGAGAGAGCATGAGCTGAGGGAGAGGGAGGAGACGCAGGCACCCCACTGAGCAGGGAGCCTGATGCGAGGCTCAATCCCAGGACCCCAGGATCATGACCTGAGCTGAAGGCAGATGCTTAACCAACTGAGCAACTCAGGAGCCCAGCTACGCTGGATTCTACGCCTTCTGTTCCTTCAGGTCTTGCTGTACCAATAACCTCATCTCTCTCTCTCTTTTTTTTTTTTTATGATAGTCACACAGAGAGAGAGAGAGAGAGAAAGAGAGAGAGGGAGAGAGGCAGAGACACAGGCAGAGGGAGAAGCAGGCTCCATGCACCGGGAGCCTGACGTGGGATTCGATCCCGGGTCTCCAGGATCGCGCCCTGGGCCAAAGGCAGGCGCTAAACTGCTGCGCCACCCAGGGATCCCCAACCTCATCTCTTTTATTGTAAACCTTTTCTCCTTTCCATTAGCCCACATACGTTGAAAGTCTTTCCTGTTTTAAAAAGTGAGGCCCCTTCCTGGACCATACTTCTTCAGCTTTTACTCTATCTCACTTCCCTTCTAAAATCTTGTGAGAAGGTCTAACTCCACTCTTCCTATTCCCTCACCTCCCATTCAGTTGGCCTCAAGCAATGGGGCTTTTGCCTCTACTGCTTTTTCCAAACTGCTAATCCTAAAACCATCAATCATTTTCTAACTGGGGATCCAATGAGCACTTTTTAAGTCTTGTTCAACTTCTTTGGGGGCATAAACCATTCCTTTAACTTTCTTCTCTGGCTTTTCGGACCCACAGCTCTCATTTGGTGCCCCATTTCTCTACCCTGCTCCTGCAGTGTTCTGCCTTTTGGTCCTCTTCTCTCCTCACTTTCATACTTTTCTTTTCTACCTTCTTCTACTAGCTTCAACTGTTAGCCATGACTCTCTGAGCGCTACTTGTTGGACATTTTTTTGACCTCAATCTTTTGGGAATAAGGCGGAGGAAGAAATACCCAACTAGATTGGCCGGTGGAGGAAAAAATACCCAACTAGATTGGCCACTTCCAACAGGCAACAAACTACAACCCGTTTCAAACTATACTCTCCTCCCCTGCATTCCCTCTGACTTCCTCCTTCAAAATCCTGCTCCTCCTTCTGTAATTTCAATCTTGTTTAATGCCACCTGAAAAAAAAATGTTTGATAAATCATCACGTAGTACATCTTAAACTTATACACCATCATATGTGAATTAGGTCTCAATAATCCTGGGGCGGGGGGGGGGGAAATCAAAAAAAGAAAAAAAAAAGGAAAATCATTCTAGGCATGGCCCAGTTCCCCGTGGTTTTCACAGTCTCTCTAGGATCTGCGCCCTCCCTCCCATCTGCACCGTCCCGGCCCTTCGCTCAGGCTCTTTGAGCTCCTACAGAAACGACAATGCCATGCCAACTGGTTTTCTCCCCTCCACGCCACCTTCCCATATTGGAACCAAACCAGGTTTTCCAAAGATGAATCAGATCCTGCCATTCCTCTGTTTAATCGCTCCTCAGTTTCCCTACAATACAAGGAGCCACACTATAGGACCGACCCTTCGTTAAGCACCCGCTGTCCGCTTTCCGGACCTCATCTTTAGCCCCCCCCGCACCGCGACCCTGTGCTCTCGCCACGCTTAGGTTTTGGGGTTCCCCAAACAAGCACACCGTGCTGCTCCACCCGAACCGAGTTCCCCTTTCCCTTCCCTGTCTCAGGCTAACTCTCACAAGATTTCTAGGCCAAGCGCCCCAGTCACCCCTGCTGTGGTCCCCAAGCAGCCACCATCCTGAAGCCCCAGGAGCAATCTCGACCCGTCTCCCCCCGAGGACTTTCTTTTTTTTTTTTTTTAAACTTTTTAAAAAATTTTTATTTATTCATGATAGTCACAGAGAGAGAGAGAGAGAGAGAGGCAGAGACACAGGCAGAGGGAGAAGCAGGCTCCATGCACCGGGAGCCCGACGTGGGATTCGATCCCGGGTCTCCAGGATCGCGCCCTGAGCCAAAGGCAGGCGCCAAACCGCTGCGCCACCCAGGGATCCCCCCCGAGGACTTTCGCACCGTCGGACAAATTCTACAGCCCCTGGTCCTAACGAGACAAGGAGCTCATCAAGGTCCCGTCTTCTCCTCGCCGCTGCGCCCCCTACACCTGTACCCCGGGACTATGCAACTGGCACATGTTCGATAAATGTGGGCTGAACTGCAAGTCACTGTTCCGCGGCGGAGAGAAAACCTCCAAGGGCCTCTGGAACCGCAGCTGCACGCGGCGGCTCGTGCACGCCAAGGGGGGCGCGCGCACCACCCCCCCCCCCACCCCTAGGCGGCGCACTGCGCCCAGCGCCCCGCGCCCCGCGACCCGGAAGCGCGGGGGCTCTCGCCCGAGACCCGCCGGCCTCGGCCCCGACCGCCGGGCGGCGCAGCGTCCTGAGGGGCGGGCCCGGCAGGCACCACCCTCGAAGAGGCGGAACCTGCCCAGGCGGAGGTCCGGACCCCGGTACCTGATAGGAGCCGCCGGTCAGGGCCAGCTCCGCTAGGACCGCTCGGCCATTAGCGACACAGCTGTAGGTGATCGTCATGGCGGGCGGGCCCGGGAGGAGAGGTTCCGGCCGGCCTGAACCGCCCGCCACGGCCTCGGGGCGGCGACGGGGGCGGGGCTAGGGGCGGGGCGGGGGCGGGGCTAGGGCGGGCTCGGGGCGGGGCTCGCGCAGGCGCGAGGAGCGATTGCTTGGAGGGGGCGGGAGGCGGGGCCATCCCTGGCCTGGGCGGAGCCTCTGCCGAGACGGGGCGGGGCTAGGGCGGGGCTCGGGGCGGGGCTCGCGCAGGCGCGAGGAGCGATTGCTTGGCGGGGGCGGGAGGCGGGGCCATCCCTGGCCTGGGCGGAGCCTCTGCCGAGACGGGGGCGGGGCTAGGGCGGGGCTCGGGGCGGGGCTCGCGCAGGCGCGAGGAGCGATTGCTTGGCGGGGGCGGGAGGCGGGGCCATCCCTGGCCTGGGCGGAGCCTCTGCCGAGACGGGGGCGGGGTTTGGTACAAAACAAAACAAAACAAAACTGGCCTTGGGTGAGTGAAACCTTCCTCCTTCGTGCTTCTCCGTAAAGTCACTTGGTGAGAGCCAGTTCGCTTCACGGTACCACCTGCCTACGATTCAGTCCACAACATGACAAGTAAAATAAAATTCATCCATTAACTCAGCCAGCGGCTATTGAACTCCCGCAGTTGGGAGGATGCTAAGAGGCAGGCCCCGAGGTGTGGCTCTGAGGGGTTCTTTCTGGAAGTGGCTACAGAGGCAGGTGAAGACAGACGCCGATTCCAATGAGTGACATGCGGAAAGATCAACTAAGTGGTAGAAGCTGGGGCGGAGGCAGCCGATTCTCCCGGGGAGAGGGAGCAAAGCCTTCTCGGTCGCTGCACCCCCCCCCCCGCCCCCGCCCCGACTTCGGAGGGGTTGGAATTTCTTTAAGGGAGGAGGAAGGCGAGGACAGCCTAAGCAGAGGGAACAGCTTCTGTAAAGGCTTGAGAGCAGGCAGGTGGGTTTAGGGAATGGGTGTGAGTAGTGTGGCAGAGGAAAGGTGTGCGGCGGAGTGGGTAGGAAAGGAGAGGGGTAGGAGCGATAGAATGATTTGTCATCCTAGGTCTTGAGTTCCTGGACAAGAACTTAAAAAAAAAAATTATATATATATATATATATATATATATATATACACAAGCTTCAGATAAGTTTATGTATTTTCATCAGCAGGGTGTTGTGGTAGAGTGAAAAGAAATCCGACGAACTTGGATTGAATATAGGCACTGCCATGTATTCTGCACCTTCATTGTAACTTAACCTTTCTGAGACTCAGTTTCCTAGTCTATAAAATGGGTGTAGTCTTCAAGTTTAAATTAAGTAATTATGCAAAGTACTTAGCAGTTGCACCCTGAGTGTGATAAATACATTAAATGAGAATTACTTTCTTGCTCTCAGTAGTATAACTCTAAAGGAAAACCAGTCGATGTCCTTCTGGGTGATTGGCAGAGGTGGAGACAGGTAGTCAATGGAGTTCATTTTAACCCAGTGCAATCAAATTGGATTTGACAAGCAGGTCGCAGAACTTGTCTGGACAGTAACTCCTGTGAAAAATGCTTTGTTGAATCATGTATCCTCCTATCTAAAGGAAATCTTGAATCAGTGTGCCTTATCAGCTTAGAGAGAATGTCTTTTGTTACAGGAGTCATTGAATTAAAAACACTAGTCACACTGTTTATATGTGGGAAAGTGAAATATGTTAATTCTGAGGTAATGCATTGGAATATTTCTTGCTAATGATAAAAATAAAGCTGAATAAACTCGGCCACATGGCAGTACCCCTTGTGTTTAGTAACTAGTGGAACTGAAGGAGATTGGGCAAAGAAATCATGAGCTGTAGTAATGATAACAAGCATCTGATACTTGGAATGATGTATCTAGGGCCTCCCCCGTCTTGGTCTCACCTTGCCACGTTAAAGCAATCCTGTAAAGCAGGTATGATGGGTTCATTTTGCACAGCCCACATAGTCAGACCTCTAGAAATGTAAAACATAAGTGATAACACCACTCTATCTTTTTTTTTATACCACTCTATCCTTGAGCCCCGTTTTACCTGATATCTGAGGCTTAATCTAGTCAATGCTAGGTTTCCTCAGTTAACTCAGGATTTACCCCTTCCTCCTTCTATGTGGGGTAGGAGTGGCATCTGTGTGTGTAAGGGACATGGTGGTGGTGGAGATCTGATTCGTGATTGCCATCCCTCCAAGGTGGCACCTGCCACTCCTGTTTCTGTCTTTGGTCATCAGTTCACATACTCCACTTGGAAACTCAAGACCCCTTTAGGCACTCTGGTTCTGTCTCAGCCACTCTTTAGCCCTTTTGGGGGAAGGAAAACTTTCCCTTGCTCCGTCATGCCATTTTGAGGTGTGTGTGTGGGGCTCCAGAGGCTGTCTCAGGTCTCTGGCCAACACACCGTGGTGCCACCCCTTCTGTCATGCTGTCATTCTGTTGTCATGTGGGGAGCAGCTCGTAGACCTTATCTCACCTGGGCAGCAACTCTTTGGGTTCCCAATTAACTGAGAGTCTTCTCATTACCACACTCTATCACCCCTCACCTTCCAGTAAGGACTGACTAATTGGATTGCTTCCGTTGGACCCTGTCCTCCTCAAGCCTGTGGATACGCCAGTGCCTCTAGGTAGGGAACCTAATACTACCCCAGGCATTCTTCCCAATTTATGGCATTAATGTTGGCTTCTGCTGTCCCAAACCTTTTCTTTTCATATACTTCAGGGACTTTCCAGAACCTATTATGAAACTTTAAGAGCAGAGAATCTTTTCCTTCTTTGCCTGCTCTTCCACCTCTGTCCCTCTTGGTACTCCATTTTCTTTGTTCTCTATTTTTATGCAGAGAATCATAATGAAAACCTGCAGCAGGTAGTATAAAATATCACAGGCGTTTTTATCTCTCCCTTGATAGTTTGACAAAACCTTGAGGGCGAAACAGGATGAGTGGTGAGAAGCTGGATCTGTGGGAAGGAGAAATGGGACGTTCACTATTGTCCATTTCTTTTAACACAAGGTTTTGGCTTTATGACTACTTTCACTGACTAGCAAATCTACTGCTAGATTTTTTCAGGTTAGCTCCCCAGACCAGAAAGTCACTACTATTTGAATCATCCAGTTTCTTAGGTCACTGAAGACTTTGTAAATATTCCACAAGCTGGAGAGCATCAGGTACTCATTGATTCAGGATGCTACTTATTCAGTATTGAAGTTCTCTTCTGGACTCCTGTTTTACTTACTGTTGTTCTTCAAAATGAGAATATGCATATATTGTTTCTTTACAGCATGTAATCACTGTAATAATTCAAACAA
The DNA here is from genome assembly GCF_048164855.1 of Canis lupus baileyi. NCBI lineage: Eukaryota > Metazoa > Chordata > Mammalia > Carnivora > Canidae > Canis > Canis lupus. The sequence goes on along the minus strand of NC_132870.1, from coordinate 6,327,149 downwards.
TACAGCAGTAAAAGCTTCTCTATTTTTACCAACCTATAAGAATAGTAATAGTAGTAATTTAACTTATATTTGACTGTCTTGATACATTTTTATATTAACAGACACATGCATACTACTTTTTCCGAAATCTGTTTTTTGTCTTGTTTTAAAATTAATATACTGGGGCACCTAGGTGGCTCAGTGGTGGAGTGTCTGCCTTCGGCTCAGGTCATGATCCTGGGGCCCTGGATCCAGTCCCACATCAGTCTCCCCAGAGGGAGCCTGCTTCTTCCTTTACCTATGTTTCTGCCTCTCTGTGTCTCTCAGGAATAAATAAATAAAAATGTAAAAAAAAAAAAAACACAAAAAATAAATTAATATACTGTTTTCTTTGACTATCACATATATTTCAAATATTTTCCTCTGAAGTTTATCATTTTCTTTTTCCTTCTGGTGCCTATTCTTTTGCAGATGTTTTTGTTTCTGACTTAGTTAACCATATCCCTGCTTTTTTTAAAAAATTTTTTATTTATTAATGATTGTCACACAGAGAGAGAGAGAGAGAGGCAGAGACACAGGCAGAGGGAGAAGCAGGCTCCATGCACCAGGAGCCCGATGTGGGATTCGATCCCGGGTCTCCAGGATCGCGCCCTGAGCCAAAGGCAGGCACCAAACCGCTGCGCCACCCAGGGATCCCCATATCCCTGCTTTTTATGATGATGATGGAACCTGGTGACATGTTAGGCAAGGCTTCCTTTCCTATTCCCATATGAAAATATTTCTTTTATTTTCTTGTTACTTTTGTTTGTTTTAATGTTTAAATATTTAATCCAGCTGTAATTTGTTTTTGTGTCTCTTGTGAGGTCACAAGAGAAATATATGTTTTCCCAAATGTAGTGCCAATTGTTTCAAACCACTTATTTGAAGTCCACTTTTGCCATAAACTAAATTCTTCTATAACATTGTTAATTGGATCTTAGACTTGATTAACATGTCCTCTTCTGCACTGGTATCACAGTGATTCAATGACAGTAGCTTGAATTGCTTTAAATTTAACAAATTGGAAAGAGTTAATATATTTGCAATATTTCGTCTCATCCAGGAACACGGGTTGATTTTCTATTTATTCTTTATTATATCTTCCTATAAAAGTTCTGTAGGTTTCTTCATAAAGGCTTGACAATTTTTTAGAAATGTTTATTCTAGAGTATTTTGGCTGTTCTTGTTTATGGACTTTGTTTCCCATTTTGTCTTCCAGTTGCCTGTTTCTGGCACATATTATCCGCTCCCCCCTTTTTTTAGGTAGGCTCCATACCCAGAGTGGAACTTGAACTCACAACCCTGAGATTAAAAGTGGTGTCCTTTACTGACTGAGCCAGCCAAGTGCCCCTATTTCTGGCATGTACAAAATCTGTTGACTGAAATGAGGGGTTGTTGAGTGTAATGGCCAAGAAAAAATTCTTGAGATGTTGTCTGATGCAACTTAGTAAGTTTATTTAAGTAGCGTGGGGACCAGACCTATGAGCAGAAAGGGCTGCACTTTTGCTGTATGGAGCTGGTGGTTATATGCTTAGTGCTCAAGGTGGTAGGGACATCCAGGGAGTATTAGATCATAAATGTCTTCTTTGAATTTCTACTGGTAAAACTGCTTTCGCAAGACTTCTCTGGTGCTTATCGTTCAGTTCAATATTATCTATCAGTGAGATACCCAGGAGTCATGAGATCCTTTCAGGATGTAGCAACGGGCACATATTTGATCTTTATCAGAATGGTGCAGGTAAGCCTTCTGGGCTAAAGTTGAATATTTTTCTGCTTCTATCCCTCATCAGTTATATTTGGTTTCTTTTACATACAGCCCCTGCTACATAATATTGTAAACTCCTAAAGGCCATGGGCTTTTACACATCCAGCACATTGTGCTATGCTCAATGTGAACAGGATGTAGGATACTATTGTTGACTCTCATACTCGTTTTTTTCATTATATTCAGCAGCCAAGTGGAGGGGAACCTCAGGTAGCAATGATATTTGTGAAAACTGGAAAATGATTGAAGGTAGTGTAGTAGGAGGAGATTGGAGGGACTTAGGAGTCAAGCAGACCTGGATGTAATGCTGACTTTGCCACTTTCTAGTTGTGTAATCTTGGCATTTCTGAACCTGTTTATTTCTTAGTCTCATTTTTGAACTTAATTCAGAAAATGAGCTTGGAGTGCCTGGGTGGCTCAGTCGATTGAGTGTTTGACTCTTGGTTTCAGCTTAGGTCATTATCTCAGGTTCGTGAAATCAAGCTCCATGTGTGGCTCTGTGGTCAGTGTGGAGTCTTCTTGTCCCTCTCCCTCTGCTTCTCCCCCCTCACTCTCTCTCTTTCTTAAATAAATAAATAAATAAATAAATAAATAATAAAAAAGGAAAAGAAAATGAGCTGACATACACAAAGCATATAACTGGTCCTCAGTAGGTGTTCCAGTGTGGATGGCTGTTATGATCATTATGAATCCATGTTATCATGTAACTAGATCTATCCATTAAGATGCACATTTAAGAAAGCACAGCCTGGCCTACATGAGTTGCTTGTGTGTAGATTCAGTGAACATATTTGAATCATCATTCGAGGCAGATGATACAGAAATTTTCTTTTCTTTTAGATTTTATTTATTTATTCATGAGAGAGACACACAGAGAGAGGGGCAGAGACACAGGCAGAGGGAGAAGCAGGCTCCATGCAGGGAGCCTGACGTGGGACTTAATCCCATTACTCTGGGATCACGCCCTGAGCCAAAGGCAGATGCTCAACCACTGAGCTACCAGGTGCCTCGATGCAGAAGTTTTCTAAAATTCTTCCTTTTGAGAAATATGTTATCTGTTGGTCTCCACTCTGTAATAAGTTTTCTGAGAACAGAGGTCAAATATTACCAATCTTTTTATCTCTAGCACCTGGTGCAGTGATGGACACAATTTAGGTGGCTGCATTTCATAGTATGAAGTATTTATTTAACCAGTTGCCTACCTTTATTTGTTGTTGTTGTTGCTAATACAAAAGATGTTGGCTTCTTATCTTTGCTAGGAAGCGTAGCGTTTAAGAGAGGATGTGTAGATGGCAAACATCTCTGCAGGCCGCCCATACGCAACTTGTTTTATTATAGTTGGTTTTAAATCCCATTGCTGTGTCAGGGCCAGCAGAGGGAGCACAGAGCACAGCTTTGAAGGAGCAAGCTGCTGCAGCTGGACTGGGAAAGCAGGAAAAGGCCACTGAGGAGTTTTACAGAGGAAGGAAGGAAGAGCTAGGAAGAAGGTCATTCCCCATTTGGTTCTCTTTGCCCTGTTCTCTTTTGTAACTCATTCAGGCCCCGGAAGGCCGCTTCTCACCTTTTTTTTTTTTTTTGCCCCTTGCTCAGCAGCTTCTCATAACTTTTCCCTTTCCTTAGGTTAGTTACACAATGAGACGCACAAGACCCATGTTCTCCAGGCTAGTTTCTCTTTTAGTCAGCTCAGTTACTTAGCTCAGATTCAGGGTTTGGACATTGATGAGGGTCCCAGAAAAACACTGAAGAAACCGGGTGCCTTGATTCACAATTCCCACTGTCAGAAGCCATTTTGGAGGGGGGGTGGACTGAAAGGGCTGGGGTTAGATTTCTCTCTGCATGAGGAATCGGAGAGGCAAATGAAGACTGGACAGAAGGTTGTAGGGTTTCTAGAGAGTGGGGGAAAATGCCACTTGCTGCTTCATTGTCTTGCAAAAGCAGATCTGTGGCACTCCATATTTGAGAATCTCTTGAATTGTGAGCCACTACTGTCACTGGCAGTGATTGCATCTCTCAGGTGTATTGGAGGAAGAGATAAAATGGTTGTGAACTGTTGTCTCACAACTCAAGTACGAAATTCTCTGCCTGTTGCTTAAGGTCTGCTATTGTCTTTCCCAACCCCAGCATCTCTCTAAATTTAACCTTCTTCTCTGTACATTAATCATCACCATAGCCAATTTAGTCTGCTCACGGATCTGAGATCATATTATGCTGATTCCGGGCTGGAAGCTTTTGTTCTTGTGTTTTTTCCCCACATTTTCCTAATTCTTCCATCCTTCAAAACCCAGGTGAGGACCTTTAGAGGTCACCAACTGTACTACTTATTTTTTCACAGTATAGGTTTCAGCCATTAATAGCATACATTCTTTGTTAACAGGTCTGTTGGGTATAAAAAGCTTATAAGTTGATTGTTTGGAATGTAGAGCACGTTTCTCTGCAGAAATATGGTAACTGAGTCAAGGTGTATTTGAAATAGAAATAGTTGAAAACAATCTTTCGTAATTAAACAAAATAGCAACTCCAGTGATTAAACAAAACAGGGAATCAATAAGATTGAACTAGCTCACTCTCATTCATCTTGGTGCTAGTGTTTAAGGAAGAGCAGGTTTAATTAAAGGAGGATAGAGAGGTGTTGGAAATTAGTGGATGTTCTGAATGGGCCTTATGGAGCAATTTCATGGAAGACACTGGCTTTTTGTTATGTCTTTATTACTTTACAACTCCTGACTCTGCATTTCCATAATGCTGGTGTCTGGCTGCTAGTGCTTTAGTACTTAGCCGTGGTTTGGATTATTTTTGGCTTAAAAAAGGTTATGGGAGAATGTCAGAAAAAATGGCAAAATGAAGGACTGCCAAAAATATTTCCCTTCAGAAGAGCAATTAAAAAAAGGCGATTTTTTGGGAGAATTTATTTTGTAACATACACAATTATTTAATCATTGTGTTGTATAGCTGAAACTAATATATATCATCTATACTTTAAAAAATTTCAGAATTAAATTTTCAGAACTCTAGAAGTTAACTAAAGGCCTGCTGACCCAAGGATCATTTATTCAAGAAAAGTGACTGAATCTTAGTAAGAATGGTGACCTCTATCGCATTTTAACTTACCCTAATCCCACCTCCCACTTTCCAGTTATGCAGTAGTCTTAATAACAGTCTATATTCCTGGGCAGTTTGGCAGCCACTAGAGAGGGCAGAATGAATTTGGAACTCTTTCAAAGCCCCATTCTCATAGAATTGTCATTATGTGATCTGTCTAGTGGTTCTCCAGAAGAGTTCACTTACAAGGCTGACTCAGAGCTCATTCAGTGCTAAAAACCTTCTCCTCCCACAGGGGGCATTGTCAAAACAATTATAGGCAAGGATTTCAACTTGCAAATGCTTTAGGTAATGGATAACTGTTGGGGAAACAGTATACCAAAAGCTCAAAAGGAATAGTTGATGAATGTACTGTCTGTAAGGGCTTTGAAAAGCTCTGAAATAGTTGTGGTAATCTAGAAGTCCATGTTATATAGAAGAGCTCTGAGCATGCTGGGGAAAGATGTGAGAAGGCCCTAAGCTCTCATGTCTGATTGAGCTTGAGATTTTATGCAAGTAGGAAGTGAAGGCTGAGGTGGAGTTATAAACCACTCTTTTTAAAAAATATTTATTTATTTATTATAGAAAGAGAAAGAGCACAAGTGGGAGGGGCAGAGAAAGGGAGAGAGAATCTCAAGCAGACTGCACTGAGCGCAGAGCCTGATGCAGGGCTCCATCCCATGACCCTGAGATCCTGACCTGAGCGGAAACCAAGAGTTGGAAACTTAACCAACTGCACCACCCAGGTGTCCCATGAACTGAGTTTTATTTTATTTTATGTCATTATTATTATTTGTAAAGATTTTATTTACTTATTCATGAGAGACACAGAGAGAGGCAGAGAGAGAGGCAGAGACAGGAGAAGCAGGCACCATGCAAGGAGCCCGATATGGGACTTGATCCTGTGACTCCGGGATCATGCCCTGAGCCAAAGGCAGATGCTCAACTGCTGCACCACCCAGGTATCCCTGAACAGAGTTTTAAAGGCATGCTCAACACCTACACAGAGCTGCTCACAACAAAGCCAGGGATATTTAGTTATTCCAGCTATTTAAGGATATTTCTGTCTAGTCATTAGTTGACCAATAAGCTAACTAAATAGAGACACTAACATGACAAAGAGTATAGACTTTACAAAATTAGTTCAGAAAAGTCACTAAACAAGTAATTACTATAATAAGTGGCAAAAACAATAAACTCTGTAGGTGAGGTTGGTGGATCTGATTGTTAGAGTTGTCACATTATATTGTTTTAAATGTCTGGTTCTTAAAAAATCATGAGACATACACAGAAACAAGAAAATATATTCCATAAAAGGACAAAAATCAATCAATGGAAATTATTCCTAAGGAACCCCAGGTGTTGGATTTACAAGACAAAGGCTTTATTGTATTTATTTATTTATTTATTTTAAGATTTATTTATTCAAGAGAGAGCATGTGAGAGAGAGAGAGAAAATGGACAAACAGGGGGAGGGGCAGAAGGAGAGGGAGAGAATCTCAAGCAGGCTCCCCACGGAGCATGGAGCCTGACATGGGGCTTGATCTCATGACCCCGAGATCATAACCTGAGCTGAAACCAAGAGTCAGACACTCAACCGACTGAGCCACCCAGGTACCCCCCAAGACAAAGAGCTTAAATCAGTTTAAATATTCCAAAGAATTAAAGCAAATCCTATCTAAAGAATTAATGTGTAATAATCACATTTCACTAAATAGAGAATATCAATAAAGAGAAACTAAGAAAAGGAAACAAATATAAACCTAAATGAAAAAAAAATCACTAGAGGAGCTCAACAGCAGTTGAACATGCAGAAAAAAGAATCAGGGAATTTGAAGATAGATATGTTGATATTATTCAGTCTAGGGAACAAAACAAAAAAAAGTAAACAAAGTAAAACAAAGCCTCACAAACCAATGGGACACCGATAAGTGTTTACTAATGTAAGTGTAATGGAAGTCCCAGAGGAGAGGAGTGCAAGAAAAGGGAAAAAAAGTGCATGAAGAAATAATGGCTGCAAACTTGACAAATTTGATGAAAAATATTCATCTACACATCCAAGAAGTTAAAACAGATCCACATAACATAAACTCACAGAGATCCACCCCTAGATATATTGTAATGAAACTGTTGAAAGCTGGAGAATCTTGAAAATAGCAAGAGAGGGACACCTGGGTGGCTTAGTGGTGTGATCCTGGGATCAAGTCCTGCATCAGGCTCCCTGCAGGGAGCCTGCTTCTCCCTCTCCCTCTGCCTTCGTTTTTTTTTTTTTTTGTTGTTTTTTTTAAGATTTTATTTATTTATTCATGAGAGAGAGAGAGAGAGGCGGAAACACAGGCAGAGGGAGAAGCAGGCTCCATGCAGGAAGCCCCATGTGGGGCTCGATCCCGGGACTCCAGGATCACATCCTAGGCTGAAGGCAGGCGCTAAACCACTGAGCCACCCAGGGATCCCCCTCCCTCTGCCTTTGTCTCTGCCTCTCTTTCCGTATCTCTTCTGAATAAATGAATACAATCTTTTTAAAAAAGAAAATAGCAAGAGAGAAGGGCCTCGTTATATATATATATATATATATATAGGAACCTCAATAACATTAATAGCTAATTTCTTATCAAAAGCCATAGAAGCCAGAATCCAGTTGAATGACATATTCAAAACGCTGAAGGAAAGAAAGAAGAAAAAAAAAAGGAAGAAAAAACATCACTGTCAACCATGAATTCAGCATCTGGCAAGGAAAAATTAAAACACTGACAGATAACAGGAACTGAGAGAGTTCATCATTTGCAGATCTTCCCTGTAAGAAAAATTAAGTAAAAGAACACTCTACAGTAACTCAAATCCAATAAGAAATAAAGAACATCAGTAAGCACATAGTTAAGTTTAAATGATAATATAAATGTAGTTTTTGTTTGTTACTTCTTCCTCCCATATCTGATTTAAAGACAAGTGCAGATGGATGCCTGGGTGGCTTAGTGGTTTAGCGCCTGCCTTCGGCCCAGGGCATGATCCTGGAGTCCTGGGATCGAGTCCCACATCAGGCCTCCCGCATGGAACCTACTTCTCCCTCTGCCTGTGTCTCTGTCTCTCTCTGTCCATCATGAATAAATAAATAAATAGAATCTTAAAAAAAAAGGACAAGTGCATAAAGCTATGACTATAAATGTATGTTATTAAGCACACAATGTATATAGATATAGTTTGTGATAATAACAGTGTAGTGAAGTGGTGGGGAAGAGAGCTGTTTAGAGCAATTTTTATTTATTTTTTATTTTTTAAAAGATTTTATTTATTTATTCATGGGAGACAGAAAGAGAGGCAGAGACATAGGCAAAGGGAGAAACAGGGTCCCCACAGGGAGCCTGATGCAGGACTCGATTCCAGGACCCTGCGATCACGACCTGAGCCAAAGGCAGACACTCAACCAGTGAGTCACCCAGGTGCCCCTAGAGCAATCTTTAAAATATACTACTGAAATTAAGTGAGTATTAATCAGGATCAGGTTGTTATAAGTTAGATATTACTGATAATCACCAGGGCAACCAGTAAGAAACGAACTAAAAAATGTATAAGAAAAGAATGGACAAGGGAGTTAAAATGGTACACCAGAAAATACCTATTTAACATAAAAGTTAGTTATGGAATCAAGGAACTAAAAAAATCAGATATGTAGAAAACAAATAGCAAAATGGGAGATGTAAATCTTATCAGTAATTAAATATAAATGGATTATATACTCCAATTAAAAGGCAGAGATTGGTAGGATGAATTAAAAAACATGATCCAACTGTATGCTGTCTGCAGCAGACTCATTTTAGATTAAAAGACACAAATAGTTTGAAAGTAAAAGGATGGAAAAAGATGTACATGTGAAGACTCTAAGACAAAAAACATTATTAGAAACAAAGGAAGTTTTATAATGAATAAAGGGACGATTCATTAGGAAGACATACTTTTTTTAAAAAGATTTTATTTATTTATTCATGAGAGACACAGAGAGAGAGAGAGAGGCAGAGACATAGGTAGAGAGAGAAGCAGGCTCCATGCAGGGAGCCTGATGTGGGACTCCATCCCGGGACTCCATCCTGGGACTCCAGGACCACGCCCTGGGCCAAAGGCAGATGCTTAACCGCTGAGCCATCCAGGGATTCCCCAGGAAGACATGCTTATAAACATCTGCACATAACAACAGAGTGTCCCATTCTATGAATTTAAAGTTCCTAGAATTGAAGGAAAAAAATAGCAAATTAAAATATAATAGTTGAGACTTTAATGCTCCACTTTCAGTAATAGATGGAATAGCTAAGCAGATAATTAACAAGGACATAGAAGAATTGTGTAACACTATAAACCAACTAGACTAATAAACAACTGTAGGACACTCCATCCCCAAAGAGAACACACATTCTTCTCAAGTGCACATGGAACATTCTATGGGATAGACCATATATTGGGCCATAAAAAAAACCTCAATAAGTTTGAAAGGATTGAAATCATTACTAAATTTGTCCTATAGCTACAAATCAATAAAATTAGAAACCAATAACAAAAGTAATTTGGCAAAATTCAAAATATATGAAAATTAAATAGTACATTTCTAAAATAACCAGTGGGTCAAAGTAGAAATCACAGGAGTAATCCATACTTTTAGATAAGTAATCCATACTTGCAGATAAAGTGAAAATACAACATGCCAAAATATAGGATATAGCTAAAAAAGTCCTTAGAGGGAAATTATTTATAGAGGTAAGAATCCCAAATACAAATTCTATAAATTGATGGATAAATATGGAAGACTATTCAAGGCATGTATCCTGTGATAGCAGAGAAGAAGGAATAAATAAACTCAGTCAAACAAGCTCTTTCTAAGCCTCTGCTTGTTACCTCTGTTCATATCCTGTTGGCCAAAATAAATTACATGACAGAGTCAAGGGGAGGGACATGACACATTCCTCACAGTGGGAGGGCCTTGGTGCTCTCCCTATTGTATGTCCCTATAATATTGCTTGTTTCTGTTTCCTTATTTTTGAAGTAGGTATAGAATTATAAAAGCCCAAGACAAAAGCAGTGAAAATCATGTTACTTCATTGTTTAAGATCTGTGGTAGTGAATTAATACTGAGCATGAGTTCACATGTTAGAAAATTGCTTTAACTGTGTATTCTAAGCATTGGTATCATAGAGGAAATATTTACTTGTTGTTATACATTCTCTAATCAGCAGTGTCAGTCCTATTCAGATGCTGTTGTTTAAAAGGTACTGGAAAATGGTTCTTTGATTAGGCTTATCTTTTGAGGTGGCCATTTTGAATAGAGAGTCTTGCTGGGGCTCTATTAATTAGTCCAGAATTAATAATCAGTCCTTCACTAACCTGTGAAGTTGGAGGGTAGAATTGAAAAAAAGCCTGAATATTGTATCACATAGACTAATTTTTGTATTGTCCACTTGGTGGTAGAGTTGTTTTTAGGAAAGTGTAAACGGTAATGAATTAAGTAAAAGAGAAACAGAATCTCATGAATTCCTTTCCATGAGAAAAATGCAGCATGCATTTTTAGTAGGTATTTGTCTAGGCAGTAGCATTACTTTTATTAAAGTGAAGAGATAATGTAATCCAGGGCAGGTATGTTCATATGATAGATTTTTTTTCCCTGAAGAGGTGTGATAATTCCATTTGCAATATATCAGATGAAGCTACTTGATTACTGGTTAGAGTTCAGTGCTCAAAAATATAGATTTTAGAAATTGTCTTAATTTGAATAATCCTAAACTCCATCTTTTTTTTTTTTTTTGTAATTTTGGAAAAGCTTTGTATAAAGTAATACTTATACAATGTTGTCTTATACAATGTTGTCTAAGTCCTCCTACTGAAACTGTGGTTTGCTGATCAGCAACACTGGCATCACTTGGACTTGGGAGCTTATTAAAAATGCAGAATCTTGGCTCTCACCCCAGACCTACTGAATCAGACTGCAATTTAACAAGATCCCTAAGTTTTCTGCATGCATTGTAAGATGCACTGTTTTCCACTAGTAAAATGCAAGTAGTGGATGTGAGGTCAAAGGAAAGAGAGATAGGACAGATATCAGGACTGGAATCATTTAACAGACATTCACAGATTTATTCTGAATTTTTAATTGCTTATTTGAAGCCATCCTGAAATACTTATGCTCTAGTGCTGGAGATTATAAACATGAAGCTAACTGGAGTTCTTTTAGATTCTAAAAGAAAGAAAGCAGAGCTATGTCAGTCATTCACACACTCCTCAATCAATCATTAAAATATGGGAGATTCTGGAGATTGGTGTTCTAATCCACCCAGCTAATAACTAATGGTGTCATATTTGGCAAGACGTTAATCTCTTAGTTTTTAGCTTCTTTATCTGAAAAATGAGGTAGTTGGACAGGTTTATCCTTTTCAATTTTTCTAAAAATGCTATGGGTTTAGGTATAGTTAGGGCTGATGTTCAGCTGGTAAACCCAGGTAACCCCATACCTGTCTTTGAATGGGCATCAGTTCTGAGTGGCTAGTGCTGGTGTCCCACTGGTCGTTACATGGTTTGACTGCTCCTGTTAACTGATGATTGAAGGGGAACTAAGTACCAGGGATTTTTAGGAACTAAGTATTATCACTATTAAATAAGTATTATCCTTGCAGGTCATGGATTCAGACACATGTAAGTATAGGCCTGCTATATAAGAAAGCTGAACTCAGTAGTGCAGGGAGTGGAAAGTACATGGGCTTTGGTGTCAGTCTTGGGTTTGTATCCTAGTTTGGCTGTATGAACATGACCTACACTCACTTGGTATTAGCTTTGTTTCATAGCCAAAAAATAGTATTAATATAATAATATATCCCACATAGTTTAATTATGAGGAATTAATAAGATGATTGATGTAGACAACCTGGCAAATAATAGGTGGTCAATGAATGTTAGTTTGCTTTTTACTTATGTATCCATATACAGAATGACTTGTACATACACTTTGTCTTCTGGAAACCTCTATGTGATATACTGAATGAACAGAAACACTATGTACCTTAATAATAATAAAAGAGGATGGGGCGCCTGGGTGACTCAGTCATTTAAGTGACCGACTCTTGATTTCAGCTCAGGGTCATGAGATCAAGCCTGCATCAAGCTCTGTACTGGCTTTAGAGCCTGCTTGAGATTCTTTCTCTTCCTCTGCTCCTTCCCCGATCCCTCTCCTCCATGCTCATGTGCTCTTTCTCTCTCTCTTAAAAATAAATAAATCTTTAAAACAAATAAAAGAAGATAGCTAACTTTTAGAGCAATTCTAATAGTTTCAGTTGGGGAGGGGGAGTTTATAACTCTACCTAAGTCTCTTGCTTAAAATCAAAGATGACTTTCTTCTTTAGGCCAGTGGACTTTCAACTTTTTTTACTTGCATGTCCTCTCTAAAAATTATGAAACCAACCAACAAACAAAACAACAAACCTGGCCATGTTTTCCACATACATTCTTAAGTTTACATCTAAAATTTTTCATCATAAGTTTATTTTTTTAAAGATTTTATTTATTTATTCATGAGAGAGAGAGAGAGAGAGAGAGAGAGAGAGAGAGGCAGAGACACAGGCAGAGGGAGAAGCAGGCTCCATGCAGGGAGCCCGATGGGGGACTCAATCCAGGTCTCCAGGATCATGCCCTGAAGGCGGTGCTAAACCGCTAAGCCACCCGGGCTGCCCTCATCATAAGTTTAAATAGCTGCAAAAGATGCAATTTCCGGTGTACTATAAATATTACCATTTAAAAGTAAAACTACTGTTTATCTCTCTCAGATTTCAAATATTTAAAGTTCGTAAAGAAGCATGCTGGGAAATTCTAGCTTGCAAGGAGGTCCATTCTGTATTTTTACAATTCTTAGGAGTAAGCAACAGCTTGGTAAGGACTTGCTTTCCCCGGTGCCTCAGTCTTTGCCTTGGGTGCTTATTTAATTTCATTTCAAGAAGAGAAGATGAAAAATTACATATTATTTCTGACAGTTCAACACTGCATCTTTGAATAAAAGGGAGGTTGGCAGAGTTTTTTTAAAGGGCCAGGTAGTAAATTTTTAAGACTTTGAGGATCACATAGTCTGTGTCACAACTACTCAACTCTTCCTTATAGTGCAAAAGCTGCCACAGATAGTGGCCAATTGGACAGGGCTGTGTTCCAGTGAAGTTGTTTAGTCTATTTTTAAAAAAGATTTTATTTATTTACTTGAGAGGGAGTGAGAATGAGAGAGTCTAGAGAGAGATGGAGAAGTAGACTCCCCACTGAGCTTAGACCCATCTCAGGACCTTGAGATCAGGACCCAGCCAAGGCAGATGCTTAACTGACTGAGCCACTCAGGTGCCCTGAAGTTATTTATCCTATTAACAGTCACTTCCTACACCCCCACACCAGCCCTAGTAATAAATGAGGCATTTACCTTCTATCTCTATAGATTTGCCCAGACTGGACTTTAGGACGCTTACTCACTTGTTTTGGCGATTCTGTAAGAGCCTAATTCTTTGTATTAAATTCATTTCTGCTTAACATGTCTTGAAGGGCTAATGTTTCTTTGAAAAAATATATGTATATATATTTATTTATTTATAAAGTAATCTCTACACCCAATGTAGAGCTCAAACTCACAACCCCAAGATCAAGAATCGTATTCTCGGGATCCCTGGGTGGCGTAGCGGTTTGGCGCCTGCCTTTGGCCCAGGGCGCGATCCTGGAGACCCGGGATCAAATCCCACATCAGGCTCCTGGTGCATGGAGCCTGCTTCTCCCTCTGCCTGTGTCTCTGCCTCTCTCTCTCTCTCTCTCTGTGACTATCATAAAAAAAAAAAAAAAAAAAAAAAATTAAAAAAAAAAAAAAAAGAATCGTATTCTCCACTGAGCCAGCCAGGTGCTCCTAGGGGCTTCTGTTTCTTTTCTTCTCTTTTCTTTTTAAAATATGTTATTTATTTATTTGAGATAGAGAGAGAGAGAGAGCATGAGCACTGGGGAGGGGCAGAGAGAAGCAGACTCCCCGTTAAGTAGGGTGGGGTTCTGTTTCTTGCTCTGAACCCCAATAGATTCAGGCAGAGTTGAAGGATAAAGATGAAGGATGTAGCATTTTCAAATTTTAAAAAGGAGCTTATTTATTAGTGTGTGATATATAAGTATGAAATCACTATGATTTTTAGATTCAATTGTATACATTTTAAAATATCAATATTTACAGCATGCCAAAAATTATATCCTTTGAAATTATTTATAATTATGGTGAAAAAATTAGATATTTCATTTACAACTTGCAAGATACATTGTTAACAAAGTTGTTAAAGGTGAGGTGCAAGCAAAGGATTCTGAAGTTATGTATTAGGCTGGGCATCGTTATCCCTAGACTAATGTTCTTTGAAACTAAGGCTTTTGACTATACTTTTTGGCTTCAGTCTTTTTTTTTTTTTAAGATTTTATTTATTTATTCATGTTGGCTTCAGTCTTTTAAAAAGTTTACCAGCTTTTGCAAATCATTGTTTGATTCCTGAGATGACAAAGCAACATGTATTTATTATTTAAAACTTTAAAAAATATTTTATTTAAATTAAATTTGCCAACATACAGTATTTAAAATTTTCGAACAAAACAGAAGTGATGGTCCTACTTCTAACCACACTTTCTAGGGGTTAATCATAATTAACAGATTTTTATCCTTTGAGATCTTTCTCTGACACGAGCTGTAGAGAAACTTAGTGGGTACATTAGGTGATTTCTTGAGGTGCTTCCTAGCATCTAGGATTTATTTATTTATTTATTTATTTATTTATTTATTTATTTATTTTGCATCTAGGATTTAAATACAAATTCAGTGCTTTTCATTGAGCTCTCTTTGAATTCCTAACACAGTGCCTTACTTCTGATGCTTAATGAATCTTTGTTGATACTGACCTCTAATTTAAATGTTTCAAAGCCTTACCAAGGAGCTGAAAAGTAGATCATCTAAATGTGAGTCTGAAGTGCGCGTCTTTATTGGGGCAAAGATCCTTGGCAGAACCAGTGTTTTGTTTTTGTTTGCAATTGAAGATTTCATTTACTCTTTTTTTTTTCATTCACTCTTTAACCAAGTGGATACCTATTATATAAAAATAACAAATGTCTTTTTTCTCAAGTAAGATGTTCTAGATCTGATCAAAACGAAGTGATACCTCATGATATATCATTTCAGTAAAGATTTATAATTGCTGACATTTATAATTGCTTTGTATTTTAAAAATTGCTTTGTGGGATGCCTGGGTGGCTTAGTGGTTGAGTGTCTGCCTTTGGCTCAGGGTGTGATCCTGGAATTCCAGGATCAAGTCCCACATCGGGTTCCCTACAGGGAACCTGCTTCTCCTTCTGCCTATATCTTTGCCTCTGTCTGTGTCTCTCATGAATAAATAAATAAAATATTTTGAAAAAAATAAAAATTGCTTTGTATTTTACAAAGTACTTTCAGATATATTTTATTGGACCCTAGTGAGGCAGATTGAGTAAGGGTTATAACCATCTTAGAGATGAATAAATGGAGACTATGAGAGGTTCATCCACTTACTCAAGGTCATACAGTTAGTGGTGGAACTTTTGACTAAAACATTTTTATTTTAGTGTTCTTTTCCCTACACAAAACATTGCCCAGCAATTGCTTTTATTAAATTAGAATTTGACTTTAGATGACTTTGAGGAGTAATTATGGGATGGCTGGCATATACTTCTATAATTTTCACTTACTGTTGCACAATTTTCTTGTCTTGGAAGCTAAGTGACAGTTTAGCACTATTAATATAACTTAGTAAGTTAGTTGTGGCCTGAGGAGGGTGCTCTTATTCAATGCAAGGTTTGAGAATTGATGTTAAATTTAGCTTATAACGTTACATACTGATTAAATAAATGACTATGAACTCGAGCATATTTATCTTGGACCAGATATGTATGTACATACACACACATACACAAACACAAATGTATATATATTTATTTATATATTTATATATACTTGTATTACCTATTCAAAGAACTGGAATCTTGTCTTTTTCCCTTACTCTGAATATACCATAGAGTTAAAAGAATAAAGAACCTTCCAAAAATGAGGTTGATTTAACTTTGATTCTGGAGGAAGGGTGTGAGGGGAGAAATGAGACTGGATCAAGCCAGCACTGAGAAGATGGTCAGCAGCTGGTGAAACTCCTTTAAGGAGCCCTTCTGACTCTTCCTCTAAGCCAGTCCTGACAGTACAGACATTACATAAATTGGATTCCCTTGTGTGGGCAGTCAATTTTTGGATTAACCTGTCTAAACATTTGGCTAACACCAAAAATGACGAAGTTTACATTTGTTTTTCTTGATTTACTGGTGGAAAAATGAACCTTTTTTTAAAAGCCAAGCTGTCTATTTATGGACTGACTTGGGTAATATCTTTTCCTGGCTGGGCCAAGTTCCATTCCCTGCACTTGCCACTGTCACCCACATACACACATACTCAGGTCTCCCTTGAGCAAGTGTTGCCATACACCCAAGCGTGGGAGGCCCTAGACAGATTAGGAGCATCAATCTTATGGTCTGTCGACCCAATGATCACTCTCACTGTCAGGCCTCTAGACAAGACATTAGTTTATTAAAACCCATTATACTGTGGTACATTTAATTCCTTAAATTAAATAGTGTCAGACAGCAGTGACCCTGCCACTTCCTAGCCTAGAAACTCTGAGCAAGTTACCTAACCTTTGGGTTTCAGTTTTCTCATTTGCAGAATGGGGCTAATAATGGTACCTACCTTAAAGTATGGTTGTGGGGATTTAAAGATGCTGTAGGAAACTGCTAGCATATGGCCTGATGAATACTTAGCATTATTAACTATCCTTGGGTATATGCCCCAAGCTTAGGGGGTAGGGTTTTTTTGTGGGGAGGGAGTACAGGACTAGTAATAATAATTTTAGGAATAATAAGTTGAAATAGGGACCAAAGAAAAATTCCTGTAAAATCATAAGCAGGAACTTAATAAATAATAGGAACTTAAGAGGGAAAGATTCAAGGTTCACAAAGGAAATTAGTGGTCATTTTGGGAGATAGTGCCCTGGGTCTCTGAGTGTTGGTAAAGGGGGATCATGTTAGACTTGGAGATCTAGCAACCCCTTCCCTAGCCGTCTACTAGGAGGGATGCCTCAGTGTTAAACATTTCCAGAGTGGTGGCTGGAGCAGCTCAAGTAAAGGAAGATCAGTACTTGCATTATACCCAGGAAAACAGGGGTAGGAAAATGTGTAAATTGGCACCTGAAATGATGAAATTCAACAGTGTTTCATTGCGCGTCTATCCCTTTTATTCCTGCAGTGTTCAGCTCTTTCAGAGTTTATTTTTATATACTTGAAATAATGTATGTGCTAATGATGTTTTTAGTCAAGCAAAATCTCTTGTTTGGAGATCTCAAATATTTTTGGTTTGGCAAACTTTTTATAGCAATGGATTATTCTTAACATAGCATTTGAAGTGATGTATTAGTGTGTTATAATTTTTATTGCTAAAAAATAGAGGATTCTCCCAATATATATACAACATTCAGGTAATATTCTCTTACTTATCATCATCTAAATTTGTTTTAAACTTGCCCTCATCTTCCTTCTGTTTTCAACTTCCTAAATGCTGCAGAGAGAGGATGAAACAGAATTGATGTGAACTAGACTTCCTTGAGAAGGGGTCATCTATTAGAGCTAATAGGATGCCTGGTGGACTCAAGAAAAGATACCAAAGAGTAGTATGAATTTCTGTGTATGTGTGGAGATGGGCTGAGGATGGTTATGTAATAGGAAAGGTGTGGTCAGTTTAGAAGAATTAAACTTTAGTTATCTATTTTAAATGACATTCTTGATTCCAGAATCTTAATAAGTAGACTGTAGATAAACCTGAAAAATCTCAGGAGCTTAACACAGCAAAGGTTTATTTCTCTTTTATATCATACCTAGAAGAAATGGAAAAATTCCTAGAAACATATAATTTCACAAAACAGAAGCAAGAAGAAGTAGAAAATTTGAACAGATTATTACCAGAAATGAAATTGCATTAAAATAAAAAAAAGTCCCAACAAACAAAAGTCTAGGACCAGATGGCTTCACAGGTAAATTCTAACAAACATTTAAGGAAGAGTTAATGCCTGTTCTTCTCAATATATTCTAAAAAATAGAAAAAAGAAAGCTTCCAAATTCATTCTTTAAAACCTGATACCAAAGCCAGAGAAAGACAGTACAAAAAAAAAAAAAAAAAAAAAAAAAAGAGAACTATAGGCTTAAATCTCTGATGAACATAGACATAAAAATCCTCAACAAAATATTAGCAAGCTGAATCCAACAATACATTAAAAAAACCATTCACCACAATCAAGTGATATTTATACTTGAGATGCAAGTGTGGCTCAATATTTGCAAATCCATCAGTGTTATACATCACATCAATGAGAAAGGATAAAAAGAATATGATCATCTATTGAGAAAAAGCATTTGAGAAAATATGACATCCGTTCATGATAAAAACCCCTAACAAAGAAAGGTTAGAGATAGTATACCTCAACATAACAAAGGCCAATTATAAAAAATTCACAAGTAACATCATATTCAATGCTGAAAAACAGAACTTCTAAGACAAGGGTTAAGACAAGGATGTCTACTCTCACCACTTTTATTCAACATAGTACTGGAAGTCCTAGTCACAGCAAAAAGAGAAGAAAAAGGAACAAAAGGCATCCAAATTGGTAAAGAACAAGTAAAACTTTCACTATTTTCAGATGACATGATATTATATGTAGAGAACCCTAAAAGATCCACCATAAAATGACTAGAACTGATAAATGAATTCAGTAAAGTTGCAGGATACAAAATCAATATACAAAAATCTGTTGCATTTCTATACCCTAATAAGTATATAAGAAGTATATACTGCTAAGAAGAAGCAGGAAGTATATAAGAAGTATATACTACTAAGAAGTAGCAGGAAGAGAAATTAAGACAACAATTCCATTAACAATTGCACCAAAAATGGTAAAATAACCATGAAAAAACTTAACCAAGGTGATGAAAGACCTATACTCTGAAAACTATAAAATGTTGGTGAAAGCAATTAAAGATGATAGAAATGGAAAGATACTCTATGGATTGGAAGAACTAATATTGTTAAAGTGTCCCTACTACCCAAACCCATCTATAAATGGAATGTAATCCCTATCAAAATACCGACAGCATTTTTCACAGAATTAGAACAAATAATCTTAAAATTTGTATGGAACCACAGACCCTGAATAGCTAAAGCAATCTTAAAATTTGTATGGAAACAAAGACCCTGAATAGCTAAAGCAATCTTGAAAAAGAAGAAAAAATGAAAGTATCACTATCCCATATTTCAAGATATAGTTCAAAGTTGTAGTAATCAAAACAGTATGGTACTGACACAAAAACAGACATGTAGATCAGTGGAACAGAACAGAGAATCCAGAAATAAACCTATGATTTTATGATTAATTAGTCTTCAATAAAGGAGGCAAGAATATGCTATAGGAAAAGACCGTCTCTTCAACAAATGGTGCTGGGAAAACTGGACAACCATGCAAAATAATAAAACTGAACCACTTTATCACACCATACACAAAAATAAACTCAAAATGGATTAAAGACTTAAATGTGAGACCTGAAACCATAAAAATCCTAGAAGAGAGCTCAGGCAGTAATTTCTCTGACATAGGCTGTAGCAACATTTTTCTAGATATGACTCCACAGGCAAGGGAAACAAAAGCAAAAATAAACTACTAGGACTACCTCAAAATAAAAAGCTTTGGCACAGCAAAGGAAACCATCAACAAAACTAAAAGACAACCTGTTGAGTAGGAGAAGATATTTGCAAATGACATATCTGATAAAGGGTTAGTGTCCAAAATATATAAAGAACTTATAGAACTCAACATCAAAAAAGCCAAATTCTCCAATTAAAAATGGGCCAAAGACATGAACAGACATTTCTCCAAAGAAGATGACCAGATGGCCAGCAGACACATGAAAAGGTGCTCAACATCACTCATCATCGAGGAAATGCAAATCAAGACCACTATGAGATCACTTCACACCTGTCAGAAACAACAAGTGTTGGTAAGGATGTAGAGAAAAATGAACCCCCGTGCACTGTTGGTGGGAATGAAAGTTGGTGCAGAGTGTGGAAAACATAATGGAGAGTCCTCAAAAAATTGAAAATAGAACTACTGTATGATCTAGTAATTCTACTAGGTATTGATTTACCTAAAGAATATAAAAACACCAATTTGAAAAGATGCATGCACCCCTATGTTTATTGAAGCATTATTTACAATACCCAAATTATAGAAGCAATCCCTGTGTTTATCAATAGATGAATGGATAAAGAAGGTGTTATATCTCTATATATCTATATGTATGTATATATCTATATGTATGTATATATATACATATATATAGAATGTTAGTCATAAAAAGGAATGAAATCTTGCCATTTGCAACATGGATGGAAGTAGAGAGTATAATGCTAAGTGAAATAAGTCAGAGAAAGACAAATACCATATGATCTTAATCGTATGTGGAATTTAAGAAAAAAGAGACAAACCAAAGAACAGACTCTTAACTATAGAGAACAAACTGATGGTTGCCAGAGGGGAGGTGATGGGGGATTGGGTGAAATATGTGAATAGGAGTAAGAGTAAACTTATCATGAGTACTGAGTAATGCATGGAATTGTTGAAACTAATATAACACTGTATGTTAACTGCTAAATGGAATTTAAAAAAAGAGTAACAACCTGACACAGTTCAGGGACTAGAACATAGTTTGTTGTTGTTGTTGTTGTTTTAGGGATTTTACTTATTTATTTGAGAGAGAGAGAGAGAGAGAGCACGGGTTGGGGGAGGGGCAGAGGGAGAAGGAGAAGCAGACTCCCTCCTCAGCAAGGACCCCCATTTAGGGCTTGATCCCAGGACTCTGAGACCATGACCTGAGCCGAAATCAGACACTTAATTGATTGAGCCACCCAGGTGCCCTGGAACTAAAAGATAGTTTTAAATAAAGCAGTGGCAGCTACACATTTTCCCATTAAAAAAAGATTAGTGACATGATCCACTTGGATTCATGGGGGCTGGGAAATAGAGAGAAGCATGTGGATATTTGGTGAAGCATCAACAATTTTTGCTACAGACACACTGCCCCATTTTGTTATTCTGTGTCCTTTATCTTTTTGTGATAAATATCTCATGGAATTAGCATCCATGAGATATTTATGGAAAAAGTTTTCTTATTCTAAAGAGTTGGTGTACCTTCCTCTCTCTCTTTGTAGTTGGGAACTTTAAATTTATTTATTTATTTATTTATTTATTTATTTATTTTTATTTATTTATGATAGTCACAGAGAGAGAGAGAGGCAGAGACACAGGCAGAGGGAGAAGCAGGCTCCATGCACCGGGAGCCCGACGTGGGATTCGATCCCGGGTCTCCAGGATCGCGCCCTGGGCCAAAGGCAGGCGCCAAACCGCTGCGCCACCCAGGGATCCCCGGGAACTTTAAATTTAATGCTGACATTTACCTGATCTCAGATTTTTGGTGGTGTCATCAATTCTGTTCTTCTGCTGGGTTTCTAAAATCATTTTATGACCTATTTTTAAATCTTTTTTTTTTAACATTTTTATTTATTTATGATAGTCACAGAGAGAGAGAGAGAGAGAGAGAGAGGCAGAGACATAGGCAGAGGGAGAAGCAGGCTCCATGCACCGAGAGCCCGACGTGGGATTTGATCCCGGGTCTCCAGGATCGCGCCCTGGGCCAAAGGCAGGCGCCAAACCACTGCGCCACCCAGGGATCCCTTATGACCTATTTTTAACTGACCTATTGTATTTGTTGTTATTTTTAGTTGCCACCACCCTTTTTAGTTATGGCTGTTATATTGATAAGGATGTTTTTGCTGCAAAAGAAAAGCCAACTAATAGTTCAAACAATAAAGTCTTTATTATCTGATATGACCAAGCCTGGCAGTTCAAGGCTTGATTAAATTAGATGATACAACAATATCCTAGAGGACCATGTATACTTTATCTTACTGCTCTACAAACCTCTCTGTTTGACAATGTCCCCTCCTTATCATGAATAGTTTAGTACGTCTGGATGTTACATGCCATGGTAGACCTTGGTCAGGCCTGGGTCTTGGGATGCAGGAGACAGATGATGCTCACAGATTGCTTATCATGATATGGTTGTAATATAGTGCCATTAGGCATGCATCATGCCTAGTTATTATATAATGCTGTGTTCTATAACCTGTGGAAAATTTTGCAAATGATGCTGGTGGCAGCATAAGAAATTGTATCCAGAGTTGGATGTTAGATCCAGGAAAATGGCTTGTTGAAAAAAGTTTTTGCAATCATATAAAGAAATCATGTTGGTATATCAGGTGTCATGTTTGGCAGGGGGTGGTAGTAATAGAAATGGCGAGAAGCAGCTGGATTCTGAATATAGTTGGCAGGACTTGCTGATGAACTGATATGAGGAGTGAGAAAGGCAGAGATGTTGAGAACGGCTCCAAGTTTTTGGGCTGAACAGTGGGAGAAATGGAGTCACCATTTATTGAGATAGGGAATACTGGAAGAGTTTGGTAGTGTTTCATAAAATAAAATGTTAGGTTGCTAGCACCTAACTGGTGGTAGGACACTGTAAGGAGTCTGGACTCAGGCTGAGATAGAGAGCTGGAATCGGAGCTGTTCCCCAGGTCCTAGGTGCTAGACAGGTAGAGGAGATGCCTGGGATGGGCTAGGACTCCTGTGCGCTGGAGCCCCTTCTTCATGGTCCAGGCCATGTTCACCTCCAGGTGTCATTGAATATACGTGTTGAGTTTATAAAGAGCTCTGCTATCCATTATTCCACTCAGCCCTCTGGAGAGCCCTGTAATGTGGTAATGTGCTCTTATGCCCATGGCCAAAGACTTGGGAGCAATCTCAGAAAATTTATTTATGCAATTATATAACAAACATTTTTTATGTGCTGGCTGTATGTATGTCAGGAAATAGACACCAGCTCCCCTGATTCAAGGCCAGTATTCTTTCCACATATCTACTTCCGTATGTTGTGATTCTAGCTTCATTCCCCTCTGAGATCTGCCTCCCAAATATTGCCCTTCTGTGGTGGTTTTGAAATGTCTACAAATTTATTAATACTTCTACTTCCCTTCTTCATGAATTTGGGCTGGTTGACTTCTAATGAATTAGAATGAAGCAGAGGCAATGGTGTATAAATACAGAGACCATGTTGTGAAAGAGATGGCAACTTCCCTGTGAGAAGGACGACAGAGGGAAGAACTGAAGCCTCTGGCTAAGAGACATGTCAGTGACCTCGTAGTCAGATCCCCTAGTCCCAGCCAAGCCTTCAGGTGAGTCTGTAGCCCCGGTCTACATCTTGCTTGCATCTTCACTGCTAGAAGCACCATAAGAAGCTGTGCTTGGATTTCTGAATCTTGGAAATTGTGTGAGAGAATAAATATTTGCTTTTTAAAAATCAGATTTAAAAAACACTGAAAAACAAAGAAGAGAAAAAAGATAATCCATAATTTCATAGAAAGAATAATACCTATTCCCAGAAAAATTACAATAGTATAAAAAGGAAAAATTAAAATGATAATCTCCTCTCTCTTTTTTTCCTAGTTTTATTTTGATGTAGCTGACACACTACACTATATTAGTCCACGGTGTACAATATAATGATTTGATGTATGTATAGATTTGAAATGTTTGCCACAATAAGTTTAGTTTACATCCATAACCCCTAATCTCTAGTTCTTCATCCCAAGGTGACCATGTTATTCTAGAAAATTTTCATGCATATGCAATATAATGTGTAATACCTTTTAAGATGTTCATAAGAAGATCACATTACACTCTTTTGAAAAACAATATATTTTGAAGATGTCTTCATATCAGTACTTACACATCTATCTTATTTTTCTCAGTGGGTTTTCCAGAATTTGAATACCCTATTTCTTTTAATCATCTCTGTATATGAATTCAGGATATTTCCAATTTTTAAAAAAGATTTTATTTGTTTATTTGAGAGAGAGAGAGCGAGCGAGCGAGCGAGAGAGAGAGAACACAAAGAGGGAGGAAGGGTAGAGGGAGAAGCAGAAGCAGACGCTTGCTGAGCAGGGAGCCCAATGTGGGACCTGATCCCAGGACCCTGAGATCATGATCTGAGCTGAAGGCAGACACGTAGCCAACTGAGTCACCCAGATGGCCCTCAATTTTTTGTTTGTTATAAAAATGTTGTGATGAGTATTTTCATGCTTTTGTTGAGTACTCTCAGGTAAATTCCTAGTGTTCTAATTTAGACATCAAAGGGTGTGTGCATTTATTTTATTTTGTTTTATTTATTTTTGAAGGGCATGTGCATTTAAAGTTGATACTGTCTACCAGCTCCACAATCTTTGCCTCCAGTTTATACTGACAAAGTATGGGAATGCTATTTCCCTACACACCTGTGCATATCTTTGCTAGTAAACATCTTTTACTATTTTTTCCACTTATTTTTCTTTTGAGAATTGCTAGTGCCTAGTAGTGTTAATCATATAATATGTAACATAATAATAGCAATATCTAGCAGTTTCTGAGCCTTCTTATACTTTATGTAGATTTTTATACTTACAAAGACCCTGTGAAGTAGGTACTGTTATTAGGATGCTTATGACTGGTGAGAAAACTAAGTCAGAGGTTAAATAAAGTACTAAAGCCCAGGAGTGCCTGGCTCACCCACTCAGTAAAGCGAGGGGCTCTTGATTTTAGGGTCATGAATTCAATCCCTCTGTTTACTTTAAAAAGAAAAAAAAACTGCTAAAGGTCACACAACTAGGAAGGATAGAGTCAGGATGCAAATGATACTGAATCTAAAAAAATAGTATTTGTTGAATGATGAATGAATGACCCGTTTGCTTCCTTTGCTCATTTTTCTATTAAGTTGTTTTTCTTTTTTATTGGTAGGAGCTCTTTATATATTGTGAATATTAATTCCTTCTCTAGTCTATGTATTACAAATATTCTCTCCAGTCTCTTACTTATCTGTAACCTAATTATTTGCCACATTTTGGTATTCATTTCTTGTTCACATTAGAAAACCCCAAAGTTGAAAGTATTACCCCAGCTATTATTAAAATTTGTACTGGCCATTTGAGAAAAGTAGTAATAATTTGGGTATACAGAGAAACTATGATGTGGGTAATATAAGGTCTCACTAAGTTAATCTAAATATGAAAAATAACCTCAAGGGAATTAGTTGCTTTGTTCACACTGAGGTACTTTAAAATTACAATTCCCCTTTAGGCATATTTATAATTGAAAAAGAAGGACTTGGGGGGTGTTCATGTATATTAGATTGACATTCGGGGAAATGAATTTTTACTTCATCTGCAACAAATGAATCCTAATCAGTTAAGTGGCTCTGGGCTAAAGGAACTATAGTGACTTCCTTCTCTCATTTTGTTTCCACTTTTTTTTTTTTTGTTTTTTTGTTTGTTTCCACTTTTTGAAGTGCCTTTTATGGTCCTGTTAAACGCTGGCTGAGTCATAGGTCATTTCCCTTGTAGCCTCTAAACTTTTCTGGTCTCCTGAAGCATTTGACTCAGAGACTCTGTGTCAGACACCCTTTTGCTGTCAGAGCCCCACATTTGTTTAGGTATCCTCAGGGATGTGATCATGCTCTAACTTCAGAGGTCGAATCAGAACTGGTCAAAACCTAAGTGTCCTCAGACTTTAGCATATGTCTCTTTCACCTGGAGGGCTAGTTAAACATTGCTGAGATCTATTCTAGAATATATGATTCAGTGGGTGTGGGGTGGGGCATTCGTAACAAGCTTCAAAGTAATGCTGATGGTTCAAGGACCACATGCAGGCTATCACACCTGGAAAGTGTCACAAAAGTAATTTTGCAGATGATAGCTAGCTCTCAATATGTATTGTGTAAAATATGATCACCTTTTTATATGACTTCTGTGCTTTTTTTCCCTAAAGATTATGCCCATGACATAGACCCAAGTATGTAAATATACAGGATGCATAAACATGTGTTTGCGGCTCTGGATTCAGGCTCACTGAGTTTGTAGAGAGGTCTGGTACGTTGGCTTGGTTATCAGAGTAGCTTGTGTTTGAATTATGCTTTTCCTGTGTTGTGCTGCTTCGAACTGGACAAATGATTTAATTTTTTAGCCTTTGACTTTCTTATCTGTAAAATGGAGATAGTCATTCTGGTCTTATGGAGTTGTGAATATTAATAATAATAATGTTTGCAATGTGCCTGTCATATTGTGGACACTCAAGAAGAGGTGGTAAGTATTATTATTGTTATTTGGCCATTTTCCAGGGTTTCTAGGTTAGTAGCAACTTGGTTCTTTGGTATTAGGGCCCTATCACTGGACTTGTAGTAGTCACATTCTTAGTTAAGATTGTGTGCTTACTGGATTACTTTGGTCCCATCTGTCATTCCCATGGTACCTACCTATATTGTAGCCCAGCACTGTGACTGGGAATAGAGTGGATGTAGCTTTGTCCCTCACTTTCAGGGCTTCTGTGTCTCGGTGAAAATTGCTACTTCTAAATGGTAAAAATATAACTAAGTGCCAGATAATTCCTGATTCCTTTTTAGCTGATCAAAAGAAGGATATTCACTGATTTACTTATTGAAGCCTAACCGTTCAGTATTATTCCTAGTCACCTGTGAAATTTATTCAGGAATATAGGGAGATATTGTCAAAGGGCAGCCTTTGTAAATTTATCTTTTTCATTCTTAATACAGACTTCAGTGAGGACTGCTGAGAGTAACCTAGAAGCCAAAGGCTATAAAACTTATTATTATTCCTTAAGTCACTTGGACTTTAACTAAATATTAAGAAAATTGAAAATTCAAAATAAGCCATGATGAAGTCACCATTTTTCCTAATGTACTTCTACATTTAGTACATTTAGTCAAGAATCTTTGCTAATATTCATGTGACTACTTCATGCATTATTACTAGCTATTCATTTAAATCTAATTTATCTGTAGGGCAAGGGTTTACTCTGTGTATTTTGTGAAAACTCTGACTCCACTAGCCATTAGAACTTCTCAAATGCAGATTTTCACTGCACTTGTAACTACTTCAAGTTTGACTTCCATACCTGTGCTAGTGGTACTACGGAAACATTTTAGAGTGTGCATGGGTCACGTAATTATAAATTATACCTCTTGCTCATTTCGATGCTTTTAATATTCTTTAACAAAACTTGAAAGGCCAGGGAAAATGCTTCACAGGGGAAAAGCAATACAGTAATTTTATTTTCTCTTTATTGGATCAACGCAATTTATTTTTATCTTTTAAAGTGTTAGTTGCTCAAATTGCCAAACCCCCAAAAAATCAGTCTTGAAATAATACAGAATTCCAAAACTGGTCTTTGTTCTAGGTTTTCTAAAGATAATCAGATAGTAAGTATAGTTTCTAAACAATTTTCACATTATTAGAAACCATGCATATTAAACCAGTTTGGATTTTCTGTGATTATCACTCAAACTTATTTACTATTTTTCTAAATTGCAAGATAAATTTCCACTCAGTCTTTCCCCCTCCAGCAGTCCCATAAGAAATCATTTTGCTATTAGCCTGGAAATGTTCCCAAGGCAGAACAGTATGCTGGCAGTCTGCAGCGTGGCCTCAAGGGGCACATCAGATCTTGGTTCAAATGTGACTTTCGTGATCTTGATCCCACATCTGAAAGTCAAGATGCAGTGTGTCTCTGTAAAGGTGGTGCTGAAAAGAAGTGTTCCATCTCTGTCAGCCCATCAGCCTCTGGGGAAGTGCAATCTAAGAGTCATCAGTGGACTCCTGGGCATTTCTTTTAATCTTGGTCTTTCTTGGGGTCTTGAAATATGGCAAGAGCAACCAATTTAAAGCAAGCAAATGCTAATCATGCAGCAGCCAGCTGAAGGAGCAGCTCTCATCTGGGGATAAAAACACTTTGCAAAACATAAGTCATCAATCTTCACAGTGGCCCTCTGGAGTCATAAACATCCATCACCACCCATCTTTGCCTGTAGGAAATCTGAGATTTCGGGGATCCCTGGGTGGCGCAGCGGTTTAGCGCCTGCCTTTGGCCCAGGGTGCGGTCCTGGAGACCTGGGATCGAGTCCCACGTCGGGCTCCCGGTGCATGGAGCCTGCTTCTCCCTCTGTTTGTGTCTCTGCCTCTCTCTCTCTCTCTCTCTCTCTCTCTGTGTGACTATCATAAATAAATAAAAGTTAAAAAGGAAATATGAGATTTCACAGGCACAGCATAGGGCTGCACCCGGGGTCCCAGGTGGGACAATACAAACTGTGATCTGATCATCAAGCGCTGGCATTGATCTCATGAGAAGGCACAGTGGGCCTGTGGGGAGATGTGGCTGATGTGATGGGGCTGTGTTTGGGTCTGTGGAAGTGCTGGCTTCATCTGGACCTCAACCAAGTGAGGCTCGTTATCTGAGGAATTGTTAATGGCAAAAGACTGGGCTGCTATGTCTGGCTTTAGTCCTTTACTTTCACTGATCACTTATCTCCCTGCATGTCCCTCTCCTCCTCCTCCTCCTCCTCCTCCTCCTCCTCCTCCTCCTCCTCCTCTTCCTCCTCCTCCTCCTTCTCCTCCTCTCCTCCTCCTCCACTTATTCTTCTTTTTAGAGAAGAAGGTTGATGGGGGAGAGGGAGAGCAAGAGAGAGCATCTCAGGCAGGTTCACACTCAGCATGAAGCCCAATGCGGGGCTTGATCTCACCACCCTGAAATCGTGACCTGAGCCTAAATCAAGAAGTCAGACACTTAACTAACTGCCGCCCAAGTGCCCCAGTCCCTCTTTCTTATATTCACTCTATTAGATTTCTCATGTCCAAAGTCATAGATTCACAGAGTTTTAGAACACAAACATCAGGAATAAACCACTTTTAATCTTTCCATAAAAATTTGAAAATCAGGACAGGGGTATAAAGTTATTGACAGTGAAAGCATAGACATTGGGGAAGAACTCTTTCCCCCTGAAAATTTCTGGCCCATAGCAGTTGTTTCATAAATGTTTTTTGAATGCATATATAGATGAATAAGACCACTTTGGAGGTAACGGTCGGAAGGAAAGGAATTGTGGCAGTGGTAGTTGTTCAGATATTACTCAGGTGAAGCTCAGAGGTTTACTATGTCACCTTTTCTGGTTGCTATACTGATAGCTGGGAACCTTTGATCTATTTAAGCCCCTAATTTATAGAACAAAATATTAAGGATCACCGAGAGTTTAAGTGATATACCTAAACTTTCATAACTCTTAAAAAACATAGTTACATAATAAAATATGAGAAATCACTGGATTCTTTCCTACTTGTGTGGGACCTAAAAAGCAATTGGTGTAATGTCTTGATAAGTGAGTTAAAGTCCTGATTTGTCACTTCTTCTCTGTGACTAGCCAAAGTCACTTAATTCTAATGACCAGTTGTTTCTTCATCTGTAAAATGCTAATAATGATACTGACTTTACAGGGTCATTGTGAGGATAAGTAAGATAATGAATATGAGAATACTTAGTAGATGGTGGAGCATTATATATTAAGAAGTAGGTATTTTATAATTATATTATATTATATTTTATTTTAAATATTTTATTTATTTATTCATGATAGACATAGAGAGAGAGAGGTAGAGACACAGGCAGAGGGAGAAGCAGGCTCCATGCCGGGAGCCTGACGTGGGACTCGATCCCAGGACTCCGGGATCGCGCCCTGGGCCAAAGGCAGGCGCCAAACCGCTGAGCCACCCAGGGATCCCCTATAATTATATTTTAATATAAGGTTCTTATTGGAGTTTTTTTTCTGAATTACCAAATTATATATAGCAACTTATTCATAGTGACTCATTAGACTTCCAGACACATCTGATTGTTGTTATGCAGAAGGATATATCATCTAGAAAGGAAATGTTGTAGACATGTCTGCTAATGTCAACCATTCCAAACAAAGAACATTAGATATTGCATCACTGACAGTGTTGAAATGGAAATATTAGAAAATAGGTTGCAGGACATTTTTTGGAAACTTCTTGTGTGTGAGAGAGGGGAGTGGGCAAGGAAAGGGTGAGAGAATGTGTTTGAGAGTTGTGAGCCATATTTTGTGATATATAGTTAGATAGAAACATTGAAGACAACATTTGGGCCTTAAAGCTTTTAAAAAAGGATTTGTCTTTATATAGATATGTAAACATGCATCCACCCCTCTACTCACCACCAGCCCCACTCCATAATCCTGTATCTAAAGCAGTCACTTGGTTGCTGACTCAATACATATTTTCTACTACCTCCTCCCTTCTAGGAAAGCCCACCCCTACCTCTTGAATGAAGCTAAAAATGCCAGATGCCCATTTTCTCAGTGTATTTGCAGCTAATGGTATCCACATTACCCAGTTCTGGTCAATGAAACATGAGAGATATCTGCAGGGCTGGGAAAGATTTTTCTCCCCATGAGAGAGATTTATATGGGGAGACCATTTCCTCCTCTCTTTCAGCATTTGGCACTGTGGTGTGAGGATGTGATAGTTGTAGTTGCTGCAGCCATCACACCACCATGAGACAACCAACCAGAAGATGAAAATCCAGGGATCCCTGGGTGGCGCAGTGGTTTGGCGCCTGCCTTTGGCCCAGGGTGCGATCCTGAAGACCCGGGATCGAATCCCACGTCGGGCTCCCAGTGCATGGAGCCTGCTTCTCCCTCTGCCTGTGTCTCTGCCTCTCTCTCTCTCTCTCTCTGTGACTATCATAAAAAAAAAAATCCAATGTGTTGAGGATATCAGAGCAAAAGGATGGGAAGACCCTGGGCCCTGGATGACATCACTGAGCTGCTGGACTGATTCTTGAATAATATGCCTTCAGACTTATTACTTGAAATGATGATGTGCCTTTATTGCTTAAAGCACTCTAAGGTGGGCATTCTGTTCATTGCAGTCATGAGTATGCAGATGTATTCTTAATTCTCCTTTCTCTTCTTTGTATCAGGGAAAACTGAAGGCAGCCACAATATAGTATGAGTAAAGAAATTTGAAATAGGTGAAAAATAAAAAATAAAAAAAGAATGGAAAATAAAGATGGAATGAAGACAAAAGGTATGCCATGAAATTCTGTATATTTTCTAGAAGAGTGCTAACATTTTATTTTGTGGTAAATGAAACACTGTTAGGGCACAATATTAAGTGGTTTCTCCTAAAAGATTGTTGAATGAGTAAATAAAGTACAATCCCACCTTGAGAAGGAGCTTCCTCCTGGTCTCCCCCACTCTTCTGAGTATGAAGATTTTAGCATGGAGAATCAGGGAAATCAATGAACAGGCATTAAGACTGAAGCACTAAGGTGCCCTTATCAGTGGTTTTCTGACCCTGCTGGCCACTCTTCCAGAAAGAGAGAAGGAATTTTTTCACAGAGCTGTATAAGGCTGAGAGGATTAGAAATACATCCTTGGATTCCAATTCTGTGACACCACTACAAAATTCCAAAACTATCAGTATATAATTTGTAATGGCAATAACTAGAAATAACCTAAATGACAACTTAAAAGGATGGAGGAACAGTACGGTCAATTGTGGCTTATCTCTTTAATGGAATGTTATATGGCTAGTTTTTATTTATGCACTTCTACCCATATTTGAATTTTCAAACAGCAACATACTCCTGCCTCAGGTGATACAATTGTTTCTCAGTCCAGAGGAAACACACTCTCTCCTTAGGAAAGAGAGATCTAGCATCCCATCAGTCTATGTAACCATTTCTGGGGGATGCTTTTTCTCCTCTTTGCCCTCTTTATTGGACTGAGCTTACAGAACGGTGTTAATAATCATCTTTGGTTCTGAATGATGATTAGGCTTCTTTTAATAAAGTCAGAATTGCAACTTGAGATCCTATAGCCCAAAAAGCATGGTATAACGTTTATCACATCAGGGCACCTGAATGGCTCAGTTGGTTAAGTGTTTGCTTTTGGTTCAGGTCATGATCTCAGGGTCCTGGGATCGAGTTCTGCATTGGGCTTCCTGCTCAGTGGGGAGTCTGCTTCTTCCTCTGCCCACCCTCCACTGCTCGTGCTCTGTTTCTCTCTCAAATAAATAAATAAAAATCTAAAAAAAAGTTTATCATAGCAACATACCTTGTATAAATAGGGAAAAAGAAAAGTGTAGAGATAAAATAAGGAAAAAATATATATGGTTACTATAATTCTCATTTACGTATCTAACCATGAGATTAAAGTTGGTATTTATAATTTCTTTTTCTACTACCCATTCTGCATTCCCTTTGCTCTCAGCCAGCGCCTCAATGGGTTATGGTTTTTTTTTTTACCTGATGGGTGACCCAAACATTCACTCCTATTAAGTGTGAGCCTTTATACTGAGTATATTGGGTGGCTAAATCTTCGATTAATTTTTACAAATGGACAGAGCAGTACTAGGAGCCATCATCTTCCAGATTCTAGACTTTCTCACCCTAGCCCCATGCTGTAGCCAGCATTGGCTGCTTCTGATTTCAAAGCCTAGGAGGTCTACAGTCTTTAGCCCTTGTTTATCACTAGATTTTTTATTTCTGAGTCACAATTTGTCTATTTTACTTACGAGGGTAACTACACCTTTAATAAAATATTAAAAATTGGTGATTACTATGCTTTTGGAAAGGAGGTAGGGGTAGGGCTTAACTCTGCTCTACCACACTGATTAGTGTGATGCCCACCCTGATACCCTTTTTGGGGCTGTGGCACACCCATCCATCCCCCCACTGCTGGGACTATGGGCTGCCAATGGTTAACAGCTGTGTCCTTCATGGTGCTGGCACCTGTGCTGCAGGAAACTGCCTTGCCCAGGATTGTGCCTCGTCTTGACTTATGTGGGTGTATGAAGGCCTATCTCCTTGCCTGAGTTTGGAGGAACTCTGAAGGGCTGTCCCAGCTCCAGAGCTCCCTGCAGGATTGGCTGAGAGCTCACTTGCAAGTCCATTGCTGTCAGCTCCTCCTTCTGCCCAGCTCAGCCTTCTTCACATCCTTACAGGTAAAGTGTCTCCCATGAACACTGCCTAAAATCCTCCTGCACACAGCTTCCCACCTCAGATTTTACTTGGGAACCCAATCTAAGACAGATTGGAAGTTCACCAGAGAAACTGTTCACAGGCCTGCTAAATAAATACATTTGTGCTTTAGCTGGTAGGTTGATGTCTATTATATTTTTTCTTGGCAAGCCTTTGCTTTTCTGGAATTGTTTTCCTTTGTCTTAGAAACTGTCCTTCCCTGCAAATCCAATCACACTATTTGTTACAGGAGCTGCCATATTCTTATGTGACCCTACTTTTTATAATTACTCTTCTGGCTTTAATGTACAGCAAACTGTAATTTCTGCTTCTTGCAACCAAGTTCACTAGGTTAAAACATTATTTTATACACCAACAAATTAATAGGCATGTTTATTAGATTGACCTATTGCAGCCCAGCAGGGAGTAGGTTTTAAGACAGGATACTTAAATTAAAATATAAAATATATGTGATTTTTTTCCTTAACATGAAAAGTAGTACATGACCATTGTGGAAAACTTTGAAAGTAGGAAGGGGAAAAAAAGATCATAATCCTACTGTCTAGAAATAATTTCTGCTTATTATTAATTTTTGTATGTTTTTCTAGTCTTTATTTAGGGTTACACAGTTATGTCCATATGTTTTCCTTTAGAACAATGGGATCACACTGTTGGCATGCTGTTTTAAAATAGTTTTAATACATTGTAAGTATAATTTGTATCATTAAGTATGTTTCTACCACATACTTTTATTTATTTATTTATTTAAAAATATTTTATTTATTTATTCATGAGAGAAAGAGGGAGAGGCAGAGACATAGGCAGAGGGGGAAGCAGGCTCCATCTACTCTGGGAGCCCAATGTGGGACTCGATCCAGGGACTCCAGGATCACACCTTGGGCCAAAAGCAGGCGGTAAACCGCTGAGCCACCCAGGCGTCCCCCTACAACATATCTTTTAAATAGCTACATAGAATTTCAACATATAGTTGAATCATAATTTATTGACTCAAATCCAAATTTAGGTTGTTTCCAAATTATTTTTGTCACCAATGATATAGTGAATGAGGTCTTAAGGTAGATCTTTGAACATAATTCCCAGATATGTAATTGCTGAATTAAAAAACATTTACAAATACCTTCTCCCATTCTGTAGGTTGTCTTTTAGTTTTGTTGACTGTATCCTTTGCTGTGCAGAAGCTTCTTATCTTGATGAAGTCCCAATAGTTCATTCTTGCTTTTGTTTCTTTTGCCTTCGTGGATGTATCTTGCAAGAAGTTACTGTGGCCGAGTTCAAAAAGGGTGTTGCCTGTGTTCTCCTCTAGGATTTTGATGGAATCTTGTCTCACATTTAGATCTTTCATCCATTTTGAGTTTATCTTTGTGTCTGGTGAAAGAGAGTGGTCTAGTTTCATTCTTCTGCATGTGGATGTCCAATTTTCCCAGCACCATTTATTGAAGAGACTGTCTTTCTTCCAGTGGATAGTCTTTCCTCCTTTATCAAATATTAGTTGACCATAAGGTTGAGGGTCCACTTCTGGGTTCTCTGTTCTGTTCCATTGATCTATGTTTCTGTTTTTGTGCCAGTACCACACTGTCTTGATGACCACAGCTTTGTAGTACAACCTGAAATCTGGCATTGTGATGCCCCCAGCTATGGTTTTCTTTTTTAAAATTCCCCTGGCTATTTGGGGTCTTTTCTGATTCCACACAAATCTTAAAATAATTTGTTCTAACTCTCTGAAGAAAGTCCATGATATTTTGATAGGGATTGCATTAAACGTGTAAATTGCCCTGGGTAACATTGACATTTTCACAATATTAATTCTGCCAATCCATGAGCATGGAATATTTTTCCATCTCTTTGTGTCTTCCTCACTTTCTTTCAGAAGTGTTCTCTAGTTTTTAGGGTATAGATCCTTTACCTCTTTGGTTAGGTTTATTCCGAGGTATCTTATGCTTTTGGGTGCAATTGTAAATGGGATTGATTCCTTAATTTCTCTTTCTTCAGTCTCATTGTTAGTGTATAGAAATGCCACTGACTTCTGGGCATTGATTTATAAAGAACTTATTAAACTCAACACCAAAGAAACAAACAATCCAATCATGAAATGGGCAAAAGACATGAACAGAAATCTCACAGAGGAAGACTTAGACATGGCCAACACGCACATGAGAAAATGCTCTGCATCACTTGCCATCAGGGAAATACAAATCAAAACCACAATGAGATACCACCTCACCCCAGTGAGAATGGGGAACATTAACAAGGCAGGAAACCACAAATGTTGGAGAGGATGCGGAGAAAAGGGAACCCTCTTACACTGTTGGTGGGAATGTGAACTGGTGCAGCCATTCTGGAAAACTGTGTGGAGGTTCCTCAAAGAGTTAAAAATAGACCTGCCCTACGACCCAGCAATTGCACTGTTGGGGATTTACCCCAAAGATACAGATGCAATGAAACGCCGGGACACCTGCACCCCGATGTTTCTAGCAGCAATGGCCACAATAGCCAAACTGTGGAAGGAGCCTCGGTGTCCGTTGAAAGATGAATGGATAAAGAAGATGTGGTCTATGTATACAATGGAATATTTCTCAGCCATTAGAAATGACAAATACCCACCATTTGCTTCGACGTGGATGGAACTGGAGGGTATTATGCTGAGTGAAGTAAGTCAGTCGGAGAAGGACAAACATTGTATGTTCTCATTCATTTGGGGAATATAAATAATAGTGAAAGGGAATATAAGGGAAGGGAGAAGAAATGTGTGGGAAATATCAGAAAGGGAGACAGAACATAAAGACTCCTAACTCTGGGAAACGAACTAGGGGTGGTGGAAGGGGAGGAGGGCGGGGGGTGGGGGTGAATGGGTGACGGGCACTGAGGGGGGCACTTGACGGGATGAGCACTGGGTGTTATTCTGTATGTTGGTAAATTGAACACCGATAAAAAATAAATTTATTTAAAAAAAAAAGAAATGACAAATACCCACCATTTGCTTCAACGTGGATGGAACTGGAGGGTATTATGCTGAGTGAAGTAAGTCAATCGGAGAACGACAAACATTATATGTTCTCATTCATTTGGGGAATATAAATAATAGTGAAAGGGAATAGAAGGGAAGGGAGAGGAAGTGGGTAGGAAATATCAGAAAGGGAGACAGAACATGGAAGACTCCTAACTCTGGGAAATGAACTAGGGGTGGTGGAAGGGGAGGAGGGCGTGGGGTGGGGGTGAATGGGTGATGGGCACTGAGGGGGGCACTTGACGGGATGAGCACTGGGTGTTATTCTGTATGTTGGCAAATTGAACACCAATAAAAAATAAATTTATTATTAAAAAAAAAGAAGACTACACCACACACAAAAAAACATTTGCAGATTTTAAGGCCTTTCATAAGAATTACTAAATTGTTATCTTTTTTAAAAAGTTTTATTTATTAAAGTAGTCTCTACGCCCAATGTGGGGTTCAGAATCATGACCCAAGATCAAAAGTCATATATTCTGACTGAGCCAGTCAGGTTTCCCTAACATTGATTTCTAAAATGATTCTATTGGGGATCCCTGGGTGGCTCAGCGGTTTAGCGCCTGCCTTTGGCCCAGGGCGTGATCCTGGAGTCCCAGGATCGAGTCCCAGGATCGAGTCCCACGTCGGGCTCCCAGCATGGAGCCTGCTTCTCTTTCTGCCTCTCCCTCTCTCTCTCTCTCTCTCTCTCTCTCTATGTCTATCATGAATAAATAAATAAAATCTTAAAAAAAAAGATTCTATCACTGTATACATTTGCCAGCAGGGTATAAGAATGCATTTTTATTTTCTTTTTTCCCTTCTTTGCTTTTTTTTTTTTTTTTGAGAGAGAGAGAGAGAGGTGGGGGGAGGGGCAGAGGGAGCGGGAGAGAGAGTCTCAAGCAGACTCCACGCTCAGCATGAAGTCCCATGCAGGGCTTGATCTCACAACCCTGAAATCATGACCTGAGCTGAAATCAGGAGCTGGATGCTCAACCAAGAGCTACCCAGGCATCCCCGAGGGTGCATTTTTCTAATATTGGGTTGTTTTCTTGAAAGAATTTTGTCGACTTGATAGACAAAATGATGCTTGCTTTCTTTAATTTGGGCTTCTTTAATTAGCAATGGATTAGAACTATTTTCATATGTTTATTATCTCTTTTTATGTGTGTACATACATATACATCTACTGTGCTGTGTGTAAATGTGTAAACTGCTTATGTCCTTGGCCCAAATTTTTTTTGGCATGTTAAAATTTTTCTATATAATATAATGAAAATACATTTTCTCATTTGTCATGTGCCTTTTAATTTTGTTCATGGAGTCTTTTGATATGTTCAGTCAAATTTAATAATTATTTCTTTTGTGATTTCTGTTATGCTTGGGGAGGCCTTATCTGACACTAGGGAAGAGGAACTTTCATGGGAGATGAGGGTCAATTGTGGGGGAGCAAAAGGGAGTAGACAGAAAGGTTGATTAAGCCTGAGGCTAACTCCAGCATCCTAACAAAGGCCTGGAATTGTATCTTCTACTTCCTTCATTTTACAGATGAAGGAGCAGAAGTCCAGGGAGAATAAGAAATAAGATTGAAGCAGTAGATTACAAAGTCTCCTAAAAACAGCATTATCCATAAAGGGATATATTACATTTTTATAAAAAATTAGTTAGTGTTGATAAAAAGAAAAAAACCCTTTTGTGTTCATATATGTTTATGTTGCTCACAACATTGAAATGAAGAATTTAAAATGCCCCAAAAGCTGATTACATCTTTACATATGGAATTGATGGTTCTAATTTCTTTCTATTGATTGCGTAGCATTTTATAAAAGCTGTTGGATGTCATGGTGCTTACCCAGAGCAAACTCACTGCAGCGGTCATCATCTGTCTGTAATTGTTAACAGTGTCTACAAATTAAACTGGAGCTGCTGGAAACCAAAGAGAAGAATAGCCTGTATAGTGCACAATATCTGGTAGTTTGTTTTGTTGGCTCAAGGACTAGAAACAAACAGCAAATACAGAATATCCCAGAAGCAGACCTTCAATCTATAAGGTAGAATGCAGGGCTGCCAGATTTTTAAAAAAGATTTTATTTATTTATTCATGAAAGACACACAG
Source organism: Canis lupus baileyi (assembly GCF_048164855.1). Taxonomy (NCBI): domain Eukaryota; kingdom Metazoa; phylum Chordata; class Mammalia; order Carnivora; family Canidae; genus Canis; species Canis lupus. The sequence goes on along the minus strand of NC_132870.1, from coordinate 6,289,071 downwards.
AGACAGGCAGAGACACAGGCAGAGGGAGAAGCAGCTTCCCTACCTGCTTCTGGGATCACGCCCTGAGCTGAAGGCAGATGCTCAACCACTGAGCCATCTGGGCATCCCAGGGCTACCAGATTTAACAAATAAAAATATAGGACACCCAGTTAAATTTGAGTTTCAGATAAACAATAAATGATTTTATAGTAAGTATGTCGCAAGTAAAGCATAGGACATAACTAAAAAATTATTCATCATTTATCTGAAATTGAAATTTAATGAGGCATCCTACATTTTATCTGGCAACCCTAGCAAGCAGGACTTTTTATTATCCATATTAAAATACTAAACCCATCGCATGCATGGATGAGCCTGGTTCTGTATCACTGCATTTATAGTGGCTGAATGAAGAACATACTTTCAAGGAAAAGTTCACCAGGAATCTCGCATTGGTGTGAAAATTAGCAATAAGAAGCAGAGATACTGTATTAGAGTCTCACAGCTGGCATAACAAAATACCACAAACTGGTAACTCAAAATAACAGAAACTTACTGTGTCACAGTTCTGGAGGCTGAAAGTCTAAAATCAAGGTGTGGCAGGGCCATGCTCCCTGTGAAATCTGCAGGAGAATCCTTACTTGCATCTTCCTAGCTTCTGGTAGTTTGCCAATAATTCCTGGTGTTCCTTGGTTTGCAGCTACATTACTTCTGACAGTCTCTGCTTCTGTCATCATGTGGCATTTTCCTGTGGCATTTCTTAGTTGTCACATGCTGTTTTCCTTTCATAAGGACACCAGTCATCTTGGGTTAGGAACTCACCTTAATGACCTCATCTTAATTTGATAACATCTGTAAACCCCTATTTCCAAATAAGGTAATATTCACAGGCACTGGGAGGTTAAGACTTGAACATATCTTTTTGGAGGGACACAACTTAACCTGTAACAGGTATGGTTGCCTAATATCTTTAATTATTTATAAGAAATAAAAACTAACTGTAGTCATTTTATTATTTGTTAATTCTAAGAACAGATACTGCCTGGGCAATTAGCTCCTATTCAGTTGTTCTCTATAGGAAAGGTTTTCAGTTTTTAAAGACCAAATGGAAGTTTTTATGTGAGGTCCTAGAATTTAGGCTTATACTTTTGGCCTGCAGCCCAAACTTGATGTTAGAAGGAGGAAGCTCTGGGGATCGCAGAAGTTCATGTTTCTCTGAACATAAGATGAAATGTGCTTTTAAACAAAAGTAATAGTCATTGCTCTGGACTCTCAGCTGTGATGAAGTAGAGATTCCCTCTGCAGTTCCAGAGGGACCCCTCATAGTCACTTCAGTGACTTCTAGTATAATTATTCCAATAGAGGAGGAGATATTATAAAACTTCCAGAAACTTTTGCTTTCAAAACATGGAAAGCTTTTTTATTTTAAAGTGCTTTGGAAGGGTCTTTAGACAACACAATTAGAGCAACTCCTTAGTGGCAGACAAGTTGTAAAGGAGAACCTGAGTGAACATCAGAGGTGGCCAAACAATACCTGGATTTAAGTTATATCAGCAACATGGTATAATCAATTCACAGCTAGACCAGTTCAATTTTCTAATTCAGAATAAGTCAAGGAAAGGAAGGCATTTGTTTTGTTTTGTTTTTTATTTTAAAGATTTTATTTATTTATTCGAGAGAGAGAGAGAGAGAGGCAGAGACAGGCAAAGGGAGAAGCAGGCTCCATGCAGGGAGCCCGACGCAGGATTCAATCCTGGGTCTCCAGGATCCAGGATCATGCCCTGGGCCGAAGGCAGCACTAAACCGCTGAGCAACCCGGGCTGCCCTGAATATGTTTGTTCTTAGAAAGATGCAATGAGAGCATTGAAAAACATTTTTTTTAAATTAAAATTACCCTAATCTCAGAAATCTTATACAAATATGTTCATTTCTGCAACTTCCCACTCCTTTTGTATTACAGTGGCATAGAGTTTTAATGTTGGTGTTTCCCTATGGTAAAGCAAAGCATATTTTTGTAACTTAAAAAAAATATATCCTTTGAAAATGAAGGCCATCCAACTTTAAAAGACATCTTCTACTTGAGCCTGTTATGTAGAAAGAAAGATTACAATAAAAATGTTAGGAAATTGTTTGACATGGTAAATAAGGTTGGTCAAGACAGGGGACTTTTTTTTTTTTTTAAGATTTTACTTATTTGTTCATGAGAGACAGAGAGAGGGGTGGTGGCAGAGACACAGGCAGAGGGAGAAGCAGACTCCATGCAGGGAGCCCGATGCGGGACTCGATCCCGGGACTGCAGGATCATGCCCTGGGCCAAAGGCAGGTGCTAAACCGCTGCGCCACCCAGGGATGCCCAAGACAGGGAACTTTGGTTGTTGTTAGGGATGGTTGCAGACTGAGTGTCTTACCTGTAAACTTGTGATTCAGGTTTACAAATGTTTCACCTCACAAACTTAAGTCTAGATATAAGAGATTATTTCCCATGATTTTTTCATGCTCATTTGGAATGGGAGGAACTATGTTTTTTAGGATTTATTTACTTATTTTAGAGAGAGAGTGAGCAAGAGAGCACATGAGTCCTCAAGCAGGCTCCTTAGTGAGCCCAGGGCCCGATGTGGGGCTCCATCGCAGGACCCTGAGATCATGACCTAAGCTGAGATCAAGAGTTAGACACCCAACCAACTGAGCCACCCAGGAACCTGAGGAAGAATATTTTTTGTAATAGATTCATCTCTGATATTAATATTTTTCACTGTGTGTTCTTAGGCAATATCTGTTAGTTACTAACAGAGTTATTTTCACTCTGTAGCCAGAGTGATGTATTTTCTTGGCAAATCCTGACCCAGTAGATCTGTAGATGCAGGGATATTTTCAAGATGGGAAGGGCCTTGATTGGGTGTAGGTGGACTTACACAGTGATGTAAGTGATCCTAAAGACTCCACCAGGAGACCACTAGAACTGATAAATGAATTCAGTGAAGTTATAGGATACAAAATTAATAGATAGAAATCTGTTGCATATCTATACATTTCTATACATTAATAATGAAATAGCAAGAAGAGAAATGAAGACAACAATACCATTTACAATTGCACCAAAAAAATGATAAAATACCTTGTAATAAACTTAACCAAAGAGGTGAAATGTCTGTACTCTAAAAACTATAAAATATTGATGAAAGAAATTGAAGAAATACAACAAAATGAAAAGATATTCCATGTTCATGGATTGGAAGAACCAATATTGTTAAAATGCCCATACTACCCAAAGCAATCTACAAATTAAATGCAATTGCTATCAAATACCAACAACATTTAAAAAATATTTTATTTATTTATTTGAGAGAGGGGGAGAGAGAAAGAGAAAGAGCAACCATGTATGAACAGGAGGAGAGGCTGAGGGAGAAACAGACTCACCACTGAGCAGGGAGCCAGACATGGGGTTGGGTCCCAGGACCCTTGGATCATGACCTGAGGCAAGGCAGATGCTTAACTGATTGAGCCACAAATAATCCTAAAATTTGTATGGAACCACTTAAGACTCAAAATAGCCAAAGCAATCTTGGGAAAGAAGATCAAAGCTGAAGGTATTAAAATCCCAGATTTTGAAGCTGTAGTCATCAAGACAGTATGGTACTGTCACAAAAATAGAACCCTCTTGCACTGTTGATGGGAATGCAAACTGGTGCAGATGGAGGTTCCTCAAAAAGTTAAAAATAGGGCAGCTCCGGTGGCTCAGTGGTTTAGCGCTGCCTTCAGCCCAGGGCCTGATCCTGGGATCCCAGGATCGAGTCCCGCATAAGGCTCCCTGCATGGAGCCTGCTTCTCCCTCTGCCTGTGTCTCTACCTCTCTCTCTCTCTGTCTCTCATAAATAAATAAATAAAATCTTTAAAAAAAAAAGTTAAAAATAGAACTATCCTATGAATGAGCCAGCAATTGCACTACTGGGTAATTTACTCAAAGGATACAAAAATACTGATTCAAAGCACCTCGATGTTTATAGCAGCATTATTAACAATGGCCAAAGTATGGAAAGAGTCCAAATGTTCATCAACTGATGAATGGATAAGGAAATGTAGTACATATATACAATGGAATATTAGTCACCAAAAAGAATGAAATCTTGCCCTTTGCAACAACATGGATAGAGCTAGAGTGTATTAGAAGGTCCTTAGAAACATTATGTTAAGCAAAATAAGCCAGAGAAAGACACCATAAGATTTCACTTATATGTGTAATTTAAGAAACAAAACAGATGAACATAAGGGGAGGGGAAAGAAGAGATGGAAGCAAATCATAAGAGATTCTTTACAAAGATCAAACTGAGGGTTGATGGAGGGGAGGTGGGCAGGGGATGGGCTAAATGGGTGTTGGGTGAGGAGGGCACTTATTGTATTGAGCACTGGATGTTATATGTAAGTGATGAATCACTAAGTTCTACTCCTAAAACCAATATTACACTATATGTCAACTGGATCACTGTATGTTAATTATACTTCAATTAAAAAAGTTAAAAAAAGAAAGTTGAACAATTGGTTGCTTCCACCCCCTCCCATCATTCACTTCCTCTGCTTCTTGTGCCTGAAAGCTGGTAACACTGAAGGTCCTATATATCCATCTCACCTTGGCCTAGGTTCAGAGCCAGTCCTCCTTGAAGCAGGACCTGTGTGGTATCAGGTCCCTCACTCTGCACTTAGCACTAGTCATTTTCCTACACTTGAGATTGGGTATACATGGAGGCTCTTGCCTCACTCCTTGGCTCTCCTGTGTTGTCAGCCTGGGTTTCATGCTCCAGTGACTCCTGGGCTCACTCTGCCTGGGGTACATTCTCTCCATCCTGTGTGTGCCAGCAACCTGTTCTGGCTGTCAGCTCTGGTGCCTGTTAACTTGTTTTGTTCTTGTTAAGCCTTTTCCTAGAAGCTACAACCCTGCTTTTGCTTCCAGGTTGGGTAATGTGGGCTCTGCTTTGCCTTTGACAAATGTTATCATGTCACTCTGGAATTTTCTTGACCCTGGATTTACAGCTGCTATTTTTCTACCCACTGCTGAGTAGCTTCCCCCAGTCTTCTCTTGAACTTTCTTTGTGGATCTTTGTTTCAACCACTGATGTTCTTTCCATTGTTCCAAGCCCATATTCTTTTGCTGGCTAGATCTTTTCAGGCAACTGTCTTAACCTGGTTCTGACACACTTCTCTGGTATCCTAATTTTCTTCCTCTCTACCTTTTCTATGCTTCTGGCAAACCACATCTGTCTGATATTGAGTTCTGAGACATAACAAGATGGGCCCACTGTTTCTGAACCATTTGTGGATTTTTGTCTTGAGAGTGTTTATACATCCTAATATTGAGTCTTCCTAGGTTCCTTCCATTTCTGCATTATCTATTCAGAACTGTGGTAAAGACAACTTACAGCATATGCTCAAAAACCATTTATTGATTAATGAATTCATGAGTGAATGATTGAATAAAAAAAAAAAAACAAAGCTCAGGAAGGATATCTGATTACTCACAGTAAATTGTAGAAGAGCTGGAATTCAGAACTAGTTCTGCTGGACTTCGGTGCCCATAGGAAAACACCCAAAGTGACAGCTAATTGATGTAGTGGAAGAAACACTCATAATTCTCTCCCTAGCCAGGGAGAGTTAAAGAGGAAACATTGATAGGTTTTAACCTTTTTACTTGGCTTCTAGTTTTACAGATTGTGTGTTAGAATGTTGACTGTGAACTGTTGTACTGCTATAGTGTCTGCAGTTATGTTGGAAAAATGGTAGCTGTTTTGTGTGTGACCCAAGCAACATATAATGCTCCTCAATAGCAGTGAAAGTGAAGGGTTCTTTTGAGAGATCCCTGGGAGGAGAAGAGCACCAAAAGGGGATTTGAGACTTGATTGTCATGTAGTTATGTTGTAACAGCAGGCAAACATGTCCAAACAATGGGTTTGATGTTTTATGGTCATATATCTGGGAAGACTTGGAATAAGGGTTTTTTTTTTTTTCTTTTTTTAATCCTGGGATGACTTCAGGGAGGTATTTGAAGGCTCCTACATATGCTTCAATGCTTGAGATATTATATGCAGACATTCTTAATGTATTGTGTGTTTTTTCTTCTTTTTTATTTTTTTCCTTTTTTTTTGGTGCCATAGATCCCCTTGGTAGTCAGAAGAAAGTTTTTGAATGCATAAAATGAAATATGTAGGATTACAGAGAAAACAAGTTTTATTGAAATCCAGTTATCACAATATAAAGGTCTAATAACTGCTTTTGAAATGGTGATGTGTATAGATGACATGGCAAAGACTCAGCAGTTAGGAAAATATCTGTGATTTCTGTTGGTGACAAATTCATAGGTACTGCTAGTACTACAGTGGTTGGTGCCCTATATTATGATGGAAAGAAGCACAAGTTAGAGGTTTGTTGGGGGGGGAGGAGGAGAAAGATAATTTTTTTTTCAAATCCAAGTTTACAATGCCCCAGGTGAAGAACACTTTCTCTTTTTTTATTTTTATTTTTTAAAAAGATTTTGTTTATTTGTTCATGAGCAACACACAGAGAGAGGCAGAGACATAGGCAGAGGGAGAAACAGGCTCCATAC